>NC_133617.1:739248964-739341464 GCF_048593235.1 Sminthopsis crassicaudata | reverse complement strand
AAAAAAAAGATGAGATGTCAGGAGATATCAATGACATGGGAGAGGAGACTGGCTAGGAGCCCCCATCAATGAAATGCCAGTGGTGAGCCTCAGTAGTAGTGATAATAGCAACAGAAGCTTTGGGAGTTCTCAAGTCAGAAATGGTAAAGGAATTTGGACCCAGAACTGGACATTTTTGGCAGCTGTTTTGCCCATACCCACTTCTGGGTCAGAGTTCAAGGGCAGAAAGATGTACCTTCCGTCAAGAAGGGTAGCAAGAGCCCTGAGGCATGTCTATTTGGCAGTTTCGTTGCTTATGCTCACTCAGGGTCAGAGAGAGCAGAGAAAAAAAACTTTAAATCAAGAGGGAGTGGAAGTCCTGAAAGACATCATTTCTGGTCCTAAGGAAGGAGAGTCCTATATCAGTATCAGCTGCAGTCCCAATTGGTCAAAGGCCCTTCCTAGTTGCGAACCAAAATGAAAACTAAGAGAGTAGTGACCACACTTTTTCTCAGATCACACAATCTTAGAACACTGTAAACTTCCAAATCCCCAAAACGAGTTCTGAAAAGAGCAATTCAAAAAAGCCTGAAACTTGAGAAAGAGCCCCTCCTCACCCTCATACTGAAAACAGAGCCCAACATTAACAAAGTTGCAAATTAAAAATTAGGGTGACTAATGAGTAAATAAAAACCTGACTATAAGAAGCTACTATGGTGACAGGGAAGATCAAGTCATAAACTCAATCAAAACAGCTATAAGCAAATCTCCAAGGAGAAAAAAATGTTTATTGGACATAAACCCAAAAGAATTTCTGAAAGAGATTAAAAATTATTTTCAAAAACAAATAAAAGTTGTAAAGGAGAAATTAGGTAATGAAATAAAAGCAAAGGAAGAAAATTCTGAAAAGTGAATGAACAAAAAGCACAACAAAAATTCTGAAAAAAAAATAATACCTTAAAATACAGAATTGGTCAAATACAAAAAAGATACTGTAAAGTACAAGCTAAGATACAAAATTTTGCCAGCTAAAGAAAATCATTTCTTAAAAATTACAATTGGGCAAGTGGAAGCTAATGACTCCACGAAACATCAATAAACAAAGTAAAAAAATAAAAAATGGAAAAAAATATGAACTATTTCATTAAAAAAAAAAACAACTGATCTGGAAAATAAATTCCAGAGAGATAATTTAAGAATTATTGGATTATCTGAAAGCCATGATCAAAGAAAGCACAATGACCACATATTTCAAGAAATAGTCAAGAAAAATTGCCATAATATCCTAGTAATAGAGAGTAAAATAAAAAATGAAATAAATTACTAATCACCACCAGAAAAAAAAATCCCAAAATGTAAACTCCCAGAAATATTGTAGCCAAATTTCAGAACTTCCAGGCTAAAGAGAAAATACATTTCAAGTAGCAAGAAGGAATCAATTCAAATATTGTGCAGACAGAGTCAGGATCACACATGCTTTAGCAGCCATCACTTTTTAAAGGAGCCAAAGGGCTTGGAATATGATATTCTGCAAGACAAGAGATCTGGAAATACAACCAAGAGTAACCTACCCAGCAGAACTGAGTATAATACTTCAAATAAAAACATTTATTTAATGAAATAGAGGACTTTCAAACATTCATCATGAACAGACCAGAGCTATATAGAATTTTTGACCTTTAAATATAGTACTAAAGAGAAGCATAAAAAGTAAACATAAAAGAGAAATCATAAGGACTTCAGTAAGAGTTTACCTTTCTACTTAGAAAGATGAGTCATGAATCTTTTAAGAACTTTATCATTATTGGAACAGTTAAAAGAATTCTACATAAGAAAAATGTGTAGGAGTGAGTAGATTATGTTGGAATAGTATAAAAAAGTAGATAGGCCAAAAAAAAGATGCTTTGGGAGAGAGCAAGGAAGAGGAGGAATAGGGGAAGCTATCTTACATAAAAGAGGCATGCAAGGAAGAACTTTCACAGTGGAGGAAAAAAAAAAAGAATGGCCAGACAAAAATTGAACCTAATAACTAAAATGTTTCAAAGAAACTTTTCTTACCCAAGTGGGAAGTTTGAGGAGAAGGGGATTAAAAAAGGGTAATAAAAGGGAGAGCAGATAAAAGTAGTGGTGAGAAAAGGAGACAAGAATATCGGGATAAAAAGAGAGAAGAATAAATAGAAGAAAATAGGAGGGAGAGAAATACACAGTTAATAATTATGACCAAGTGGGATTTATTCCATGAATGCATGAATGAATGGTCTGGTAAACCAACAGAAATTTTATAATTACTTAATAGAAACAGAAAAAGGTTTTGACAAAATATAATACTCATTCCCATTAAAAAAGAAAAAAAGAAAAACACCAGAAAGCATAGGAATCAATGAAGTCTTTTTTTAAAATGATAAGTAATCTCTCAAACCATCAGCAAGCATTATTTGAATGGGGATAACTCAAAGTCTTCCCAATAAGATCAAGAGTGAAGCATGTCTATCATCATCACTATTATTCAATATTGTATTAGAAGTGCTAGCTATAGGGGCAGCTAGGTGATGCAGTGAATAGAGCATCAGCCCCTGAAGTCAAGAAGATCTGAGTTCAAATTTGATCTCAGGCACTTAATACTTCTTAGCTGCAGTGATTCTGGGCAAGTCACTTAACCCAAGTTGCCTCAGCAAAAAGAAAGAAAGAAGACAAGAAAAATAAAGGAATAAAAATAGGCAATGAGGAAATAAAACTATCATTATTTTTGATAATATGATGGTAATATTTAGAGAATCCTAGAGAATCCACTAAAAACTAGTTGGAAAAAATAACAACTTTAAGAAAATTGCAGAATATAAAATAAACCTAGCATTTCTATATGCTACCAAAAAAATTCAGCAGCAAGAAATGAAAATGAAATTCTATTTAAAATAACTGCAGACAATATAAAATGCTTGAGAGGTTACCCGACAAGACAAACCCAGGAACTATATGAACACAATTACAAAACACATTTCAAACAAATAAATACAGATCTAAACAACTGGAGAAATATTAATTGCTCATGGGCAGACTGAGTCAATATTTTTTAAAATAGCAATTAATTTAATTTATTTATTCAGTGCCTAAAAATCAAACTATCAAAGGGTTTTTTTAATAAAGATGGAAAAATTAATAAACTTTTATTTCTAAAACAATAAAAATTCATCTGGAAGAACAAAAAGTCAAGAATGTCAAGAAATAAAGGCAGTCTAGCAATGATCAGATTTCAGACTATATTGCATAGTAATCATCAAAACAACTTGGTGCTAACTAAAAAATACAGGGGTAAATCAGTGGAAAAGATTAGGTAAACAATACATAGTAGTAAATAATCGTAGTAATATGGTGTTTAATAAATGCAAACATAAAAGCTTTTGGGACATGAACTCAATTTGACAAAAATTGATGAGAAAACTGGAAGCAGTTTAGAAGAAATTAGCATAGGCCAATATATCACACTATATAGCAAGATTAGGTCATGATGGATACATGATCTAGAGCTAAAAGATGATATAAGCAAATTAGGGGAATATGGAAAATTTCACCTGTCAAATCTATGGATAAGGGAAAAAATTTTGACCAAACAGGAGAATTGTGAGAAGCAAAATAGATATTTTTGTCATGTGCAATTAAAAAGCTTTTGCACAAACAAACCTAATATGGCCAAATTAGAAGAAAAACTAAGAGGGAAATTTTTATGGTGAATTTCTCTGAGAGAAGACTCCTTTCTCAAAGATATAGAGAATTGAACCAAATTTATAAAAAAAAAATTAAAATAAAATAAAATAAGAGTCTTTCTCTATTGATACGTGGTCAATGGAAATTTTCAGAATAAAAAAGCTATATATAGTCATATGAAAAGATATTCTAAATTACTATGGATTAGAGAACTACAAATTAAAACAGCTCAATATATCATACCTAATAGATTAGCTAGCATAACAGAAAAAGAAAATAACTAATGCTGAAGGGGGATATGGAAAAACTGAGACACTAGTACACTGTTGGTGGAGAACCTCCAGATCTAATACAGTGCTGGACACCAAGTAGGAGCTAAATACTTTGAAATGAAATGAAGTTGACTTGAGGCTAGTTTAGGCTCTATGAAAGTTAGAGCTAAGAGTAGAATGACAACTAGCTCAACAATTCTGCAGAACAATTTATAGTCCAAAAGGCTACAAAATTGAGCAGCAAAACTGCTATTAAGCCTGTATTTCAAAGTGATCAAAGAAAAGGAAAAAGACCTACCTGAACATAAATATTTATAGCAGCTCTTTTTGTGGTAACAATGAATTGGAAACAAGAAATGCCCATCAGTTTGGGAATGATTAAATAAATTTTATATGATTGGTATATGATTGATAAATAAATACTATTATGTTATAAGAGAGGATGAGCAGATGGCTTCAGAAAAACATGGGAAAAACATGTATACATGAACTGATACAAAGTGACGTGAACAGAACCAAGAGAACATTGTATACAGTAACATAGATCAACTGTGATTGACTTAGCTCTTCCCAGCAATACAATGATCCAAGTCAATTCTAAAAGATATATGATAAAAAGTTATCCATCCACAGAAAGAAAAGTGATGAATTCTGAACGCAGATTGAAGTGTACTATATGAACTTCCTCTTTTTTATTTGTGTGGATGTGTTTGCAACATGGCTAACATGGAAATATATTTGCATGGCCTCACATGTACAATCAAAATCAAGTTGCTTGCCTTCTCAAAAATGGATAAGAAGCAAAAAGGGAGAAGAGAATTTAGAACTCAAAAATATTTCAAATGATTGTTTAAAAGGTTTCTACATGAATTGGGAAATATGAAATAAAAATAATTTTTTAAAGTTTTTTTTTTCCCTTTTTTCTATGGCTAGGGTTAAGTGACTTGCCCAGGGTCACACACTAGGAAGTGTTAAGTGTCTGAGACCAGATTTGAACTCTGGTCCTCCTGAATTCAGGGCTGGTGCTCTACTCACTGCACCACCTAGCTGCCCCTAAAAATAGTTTTTAATAAAGATACCAGAGGATCTTCTATGTGGTGCAGTGAATAGAGTACCAGAGCTGGAGTCAGGAAGACCTGACTTCAAATTCTGCATCAGACACTTGACACTTACTAGCTGTGTGACCCTGGGTGAGTTTCCTAATGCTGATTACTTGGCAAAATAATAAATAAATAAACAAACAAACAAGCAAATGATGTCAGTGTTTTCATGTTGACAGGTTCAATAAGAGCTATGTAAACTGTGTGACAGCTGGGCAAAAATGCTAATATGATCCTAGGATCATGTGTACATTGAGAGACAAGGAGAGGGATCCAGATTAGTGAAAACCATAACAAGGCTTTAGGGGTGGCTTGTTGGGGTCCTTACTGGGGTGAAAGACATATCAAAGTGGATAAAGCCATCACAAAGACAGAGAATCCAGCAAATAACTTTGTGTGTGTCTGAAACTCACTCAAACTGGGTGGCACCTGGCCTTGCGTGTCTGAACAGCTATCTGCACCCACTGGCCTGGTACCCAAGCTCTAGAACCAGGTTAATTTCCCAAGAATTAAATCACACTAATGGATACACGATACTCTCTATAGTTCCTCTTCTCTTTGTCTGAATTCTACAATTACCATGGGACTTTGGGAAGTCTTTTTGTAGGGATCCGCTGAATAGTCTGGCCCACCCCAAAGAGCATGGCAGGCATTTTGACTATCTGGCAGCCACTTCAAATAGCCCCATGTAAGTAACCCAGATGATTATTAAAGGACTTTTATATTATATTAGAGCTCCTACCCTCTTTCTTCAATATTAATTTGCCCCTTTGGTGGAGGGGTACCCCTTGGTTGGGGTGGGGGAAGCTTGGAGTTCCCTTGGTTGGGGAATTCCAGACCCCACACTGTTTAAAGAAAAAAGCAATTCCATTTCAATTCCATTTCATTTCTGTTTTCCTCTACCCATAAAGCCTCGGAAGCATTGTGGGCACCATGCTTTAGAAGGGTAAAGGTAAAGATTATGTCACATGAAACAACTGGATTTAACTTAAAAGGAATTGGGTAGATATTGTGGAGGACCCCACCCTCAGTGGAATTAACAAAAGTTCCCTGAGAGCAGGGATTGCTTCATTAGTAGCTTTTTAACCTCCAGATCTAATACTGTGCTGAACACCAGGTAGGAGCTAAATACTTCAAATTGAAATGAAGTTGACTTGAGGCTAGTTTAGGCTCTATGAAAGTTAGAGCGAAGAGTAGAATGAGTTGAGTTCACTTCTCCGGAGTTTAAAAACCAAAGATGGTGTCTTTGTATCACAGGATTCCTGTTGTGATTTAGATTAGAGTAAATATTCTCAAATGCTTCCCAACTTTGAAAATCTTTGACTTTGTGGTTTTCCTGTTGCTTTACTAGCACCAGGAGTGTCCCAAGGAATGTGGAAATCCAAAATCATTCTTAGGGAGAATAAGACTTGTGCCATATCAACATACACTTTTTTAAAACAGGGAAAATTATGCAAAATTAATATTAAATAGAACTTTAAAAGGTTAAAGAATTCATAATCTGGCAACACACAACCTGGAGGGTGGAAGAAGGCAAAAGAGAATGCTTCTGTGATGACTTGGGAAGAAGAAGGGGAAGTGTCCAAGCTCCTGGTGTTTTAGTACCAAAAGGCCAGGCTAAGACCTTCTCTCCCAATGGAGACTTCCTTGAGCTGTTGTCTATGATACACAGATCAGTAGTCATTAATCAGGCCACATGCTTTGTCTCTACCAATGGTACTGCTCAAATCAATCACTCATCTGCATATATAGTAACATCCTGGCCCTATGGAGAATACAAAGATTCTTTGAATACACTGTCAGAGAGCAATGTTCTTCAAGGGTAACCTAGTGCCCTCTGACTATTATTTAAGCCAGTCACAGAATTTTAGAATAATGGGAAATTTAGATGTCATTTAATCTCCCCCCCCCTTCATTTTATATATGAGACAACTGAAGTCCAGAGAAGAGAATTAAGTTCGTGAAAACCACTTGACTAGAATATTGAATCATAGCACTGAATTCAGAAAAGAATACTGGAGATCAATTAATCCAACCCTCTCATTAAACAGATGAGGAAACTGAGGAATCCCCATTGGTTAGTTATTCCCAACACTTCCAATTCAAGAAAAGGTCCCCCAGAGCCGCCAACTTTCCTTCCTCTCTTGTCTGTGCTTCTCAATCTCCAGACTTTGCTACCTATTCATGCTCAGGCATCTCCCTTCCCTACTCTCTCTATGCTTTCAATTCCCTTTCATTTGTTGTCTTCCTCCATTAGGATGTCAGCTTCCTGATAACAGGGGTCTTTTTGCTTATACTTTTATCCCAGGCACTTAGCACAGTGCCTGGCATATAATAAGTGCTTGCTAAATAACTGATTTATCTGAGACTCAGAAAGGATAAATGACTCAATTGAAGTCTTATAAATGTCTAATCATAGATTAAAGCTTAAAAAAAATCACCCACATAGTTACAAGGTTTAGGAATAATCAATAAATGGTTAACAGTTTGTCTGCAAAAAAAAATCTGAATGATTGCAAGATATCTTAGTAGATTGTAAATTTATAGGAGCCAATAATGTGATACAGCTGCCTAGAAGTCTGAGGGAAAGTTGAGGTAGATGATGAGAAGCCTAACTTCTAGAGATAAGTTCTGTTCCCAGTTCTGGGTGCCATCTTGGAAAAGGAACATTGAAAAGCTGGAGAGCATCTAGAGGACAAGCGGGAAGTAAAGGGGCTACCATGTGAGGACCTGCTGAAGGAATGGGGTTTTTTAAAAGCTTGTAGAAGAGAAGGCTAGGGGACAGAGGAAAAGGGAGAAAACATGTTAGTCAAAGGGCCATTACCAAGTATCAATCAGGTTTTAGAGCAAAGTATCTTCAAGTAGAGGTGACATTAGATGGCCATTCAAGGTCTAGCTATGAAATTCTGGGATTCTATGACTCTATGTAGCTGAATATAGATAAATGGTAGGATAAATTAGAAGTATATATCAAAAACACACCATGTTTTAATGAAAGAAATTAATATCCACACATTTGCACATCTGTACAATTTGGGGGTGAAATATAATTTTAAGCTGTTTACAAATAACATTTAATGCTTCAAATATTACATACTATTGATATTACATTTCTAGCAGAAATAAATATATTGCACTTAAAAAGAAACTCCTTAAATGTTACGTCATAGTGTTATGCTTATAATTTATTTTTTTCATAAAACATTTCCCATGCCCTACCCCCCCATACACACTTCATTACAAGGTGACAGTTCTCACACAATTAATTAAATGACAAATGAACACAGCAAACAGCAGAAGGGGGGTATACATTCTCTTGAATGGGCAGCATCCAGTTTTTACCTTTCTGTGAAAATAAATCTTCTTTAGATTTCTGAGAGTCAGAAGAAAGCTACTTTATTATTCAAGTGTGCCAGAGGTGAAATACAACCAAGTGTATTTCTTGTCCAGATACTAGATAGAATTCAGTTACATCACCAAAAAAAAAAAAAAAAAGTGTGTGTTGACTTGGCAACCATCCTTTTAGATAACAGCAACATCTTTCAAAGGAAGGGGTACTGGATGGTGAGGAGAGGAGGGGTGGGCAGAAAGACACAAAAATTTCATGGTTTATTTACCTACCAAGTAAATATACAGGAAGTTTTAGACTTTGAGCATGCTGAAGAAAGACATAGAGCTATTTTCTAAGTAATGTGGAATCGTAGGAAGGACTTGTTCCGATGACTAAAATGTTCTACATCCGCCATATTGTTAAAGGATTTTCCCTCCTTCAATGTTCTTGGCCTTTGTTTTTTGTACCTTACTCAAGTATACACAAAATCTTTGCTTTTCAAAAGAAAAGGAGGAAAATTTGTGGTTTATTTTCTTCAGACAATTACACTTATGGTGACATTTGAATCAATTCCACAGGCTAAGCCTGGGAGTTAAACAGCCTGATACCTAAAACAATGGCTAAGTGAATAGCATGGCTATCAGGGCCACATGTCAGCAGGATTGAGAAGGAAACTACTGAGACCTCCCCAGAAGGCCTTGAAACCCATGGTACAACCATTGACGTAGTCACTTCAGGACCACAATTTATCTCATGGATGTTTTTCAAACTTCCTATCCAATGACCTCCTATTAGGCTGCCAAGTCATGGAGATATCCAAACCCTTCTCTTTCACTCCCCTATTCAGGGCCCAGTAAGTTTGCTATATCAGAGTGAGAGCTGGAAAATTTCCAAATAACAATACCTGGGAGCTGTCAACCTGAATCATTTACTGAACTAAACTCTAAGTCTCTGACTCTCTGTCTCTGTTCTCTCTCTTTCTCTGTCTCTCTCTCATCTTTAAGCAAAAATCAAAATTAAAAGGGGGTTAGAATCCTCAACAATAAAGGTAGATTCATTTGTATCTTTCTAATTTAGAATTTGTCTGAAGTTTGCCTTGTACTGGCTCTGGGAGAAAAGTTTGCCGAGCAAACAAATAAGATAAACAATATGAGAAAGGGAGTCTTCAAAACTACTTGAAAAAATATTATCAGCAAGTATTTTTTAGAATCAGCAGGCCAGCAAAAAAAATTTTTTTTACCTATTTTCACTTAGTCATTAGAGGCTATCTCACAAATCTATTAGATACCATTGTAGGGGGTGAGGAGTGGTGGAGTGAGTGAGATGACCATGGCATTGACCTTGAGGTTAGAACATTTGGTTTAAGTCCCACATCCAGCATAACCATGGGCAACACATCTGAGCTTCAGTCTCCTCATAGTGCTAGGACTATCTCTCTCTTGAGCCTCTCTCATGGGGCTGTGACATTTCAATGAGATGGTATATATAAAAATTCTTTGTAAACCTTTAAACAAACGTGAGCTATTTCTGTTATTAGCTGCATGACCCTGGACAAATCATGAATCACTTGCCTTCTCTAAAATCACAGCTCCCTTTTGTGAAAGGGGACACAATATTTGCATTATCTGAGTCCTTGTGAGAAGAGCATTAAATGTGAATTACCATTGGACATAAATTGGCTAGTCATTGTTACAATATGTATTCCAACTCAGAAGTTTGAGGAAAATATATTAAATGCCCACTAAGTGCAAATTTCAATATTTTGAAAAGAACTGCATTTTAAAAATTAAATTATATAGAATTTAGACTTTTTTTCTTTTATATATATATATATACATATATGCATATATATGTGTATATATATATTCATACTGCCATTCCTCTTATTATAAAGTAGTGAGCAGCTCTGACAATATTTTCTATGCCTATAGGGCACAGAAATTTTAGGTTATAAATTCCCACAATGTTGAGAAAATCTTTTGGAATCCTAAAGGAAAAGGATTTCTATATGACAGCCAGTTTTCCAAGAAAGGAAGGCTGCTGGCAAGATGGGCTCCCGATCTCATGTTTCCCTTCTCCCTATTTAAATAGTACTATAAAATTTTTGAAAGACAGATTAAAGGCCTTATGTTTACCAAACAGGCTCTGATCAATTGGTTTCTGGCCTATTGGTTTTTTGACTTAAACTAATGATTTCATGATCCAAAATTGAAGACATGAAGTTCATAACAATTTCCGTGATTTGGGGCATTTAACAAAAACATACAAACCTATCAGTGATATGTTGATCTGGGAAGCATCAAAATAGAACTAAGATAATCTTGCCAAGTCTCTCCAAAGAGAAAGTTTGTGTATGGGCATTCTATACAATAAACTCAAGAGCTGGACAGCCTAGGAGACAATTAGTGAAAGTGGAATTTTATTTTGGGTCATTTTTACTTTCAGCAATATTAAAGAGACTTTGGCAATAGACAGAACTATGAGATATTAACACATTCATCCATAATTGATGGGGATTTATATGCTAAACACAAATGCTTTCAAAAATGATTTGATGTTTTGTAAAGTATGTCTTGTTTAAAAGTAATTTAAAATTGTCCAGGGACTTAAGCATAGAAATAAGGGCAGAAGCTTCTCAAACAATAGATATTTCTCAATAACTAATCTTTGGAACACATCAAAGAAATTCATGTGCAAAATTCCACCATGGTCTTAATAGTATGACAGCAGGTTATACAGCACGGCACCAGGGATTCAGAGCTGGTCTTTAAATCTGAAAAACTTAGCTTGGAATTTGCCTAAGGCATACTCCAGCTGTAATATGTTGTATAAATCACTGCAGTTCTCTAAACCTTAACTATAGAGCGAGGGAGCTGAGCTAGATAAGCTCTAAAGTTCCTTTAATATAAAATTTGTGACTTTATTATCCATTCTTATACACTGAGGCAGCCCCAAGGAGGCATTTAAATTTGGAAACCACCATTGATGAAACCCTGGGCACTGAGGCAATGAATATATTGCACCACCCCAGAAATGTCTCTATTGTCAGCTGCCAGATTGGATATAATATTTGTCACATAGATTACGCAATTCATTTGCATGCAATAATGCAGCAGAATAATATCGCATAACCCATCCACCCCCTAAACAATAACCATAGAAGATGCTTGTATGTTTTAATGAATGCAGACATTAATTATCATGTTCTTCCTGCCTCTGGAGCCTAAGATATCCACAAAGGCAGTATCATTAAGCAATGGATAATCAGCTACAAGTTATTCAGGATTATTAGATTGGTAAGCCTGCTGCAGTAGTTATATACACACACCACAAGAACTTATGAGACACAGCATCCAGTTGGGGACAAAGAACCAAGGAGACCACGTGTCACTTCAGATACATACCTGCTGGACAAGGATGACCCTGAGCATGCTACTAAAAGAACAGATTTCTTTACTTCCAAGTAAGGAAATTCCCTGAACCAGTGAAATCATGGCTTAGGCCCCTATCCTTAAACTATGTAAAGGTGCAGGTAGCAAAGATGAATTCCGTGGTTTGCCACTTACTTTCTTGATTATCTGTATATAACTCTTCCAGATGACAATAATCCATTTATTGAGTTCTCTAGTTTTCCGAGTCGGAGAAAATGAAGGAGGGGAAGAAAGATCAAAATGAACCTTGAGCACACATTCAGATAAAGATATCAAGATTTTTAGAAACCTATAGTGCATTCCAGTGCATTTTATAGCCTATAGTACATTCTCTCTTTCTTTCTTTCTTTTTCTTCCTCCCTTCCTTCCTTCCTTTCTTTCTTTCATCCTTCATTCCTTCCTATTAAATCATGACTAAATTCAGTATCTGGACATCTCACCCAAGGGAGCATGTCAATCATTAATAGGTGCTAGCGGACCTTGGAATTGGGTAACATCTGCATGATACAGGAGCTGACCTTTGGGAGATGAGAATTTTGCCCAGTCTGACCTTCGAACTTAGGCATCAGTGGCAGGGCCAAGCTTTCAGATCAGGTTCAAAGTCTATAATGACAAATGAAATAAATATTCCAATGCTGCTTGAGACTGTGAATTTTAAAGTGCTCACTGATGAATCTATATGCAGGATTTCTTTCTTTTTTTTTTTTAAAGAACACCATTTCTGAAAATAAACTTTCTGTTTCAGAGTGAGATTCCGACAGTCTCTTACTTGAAGATTTAGAGAAGCAGTTTCCTATGCAAACAAAATGTAAGAGTTTGAGAGAGAAGAGGAAGAATGGGGGAGAGAGGAGGAAGGACAAAACAAGTCAAGGTGGATGGGAGGTTCTGGCCTCTCTGTATTACAGAAGGATGCTGGGAAGTAACTACTGCCTAGTCATGAAGAAAAAAAGACACCCTTCTTCTGGGGGTTCCTTTCTCAGCAAACTAATGCTAAGGTAAACTAAACATGCTCAAGCTACCACATTACAAATATTTCGTTACTGACTCCTGTTATTTACAGGGAGAGATGGTGTTATATGATTATAACCTATTGTATTGCCTCTTGTGAAATCCTTTGAACCAGTGAAAAAACAGAAAGAAATCTTTCCCCGTGGGATTTGTCCATGACTGCATCCACAGAGCGTTTTATACACTGCTGATGTGCGATGCGCTAACTTTCTCTGAGTGTCCAGATGGGCATTCTACTAAGCCAGACATTAGCCCTTCTACACACGATGCTGGCCCAGAGTGAATGCGTCGGGTTAGCAGTTGCTGTGATCACGGGTCCATCTCTCCTCTTGAATGGTTCCAGGCCTCGTGGAGAGTCTCCCAACCAACACCACATCCCCACCCTGTGTCTTTATACCAAGTCTGCCTATTCTACATCCAGCTTGCCCTCTGCGTGGGCCAGTCATACGAATGGTGTCATCACTGTAGAGGAATGGCGCAGTCCCTGGATGGCAGCGTAAGGCCCCTGTTGGAAATAGTGGTGGTATCTGGGCATGTGGAAGGAAGGGAAGGTGGGCCCGCTCCCCGGCATGGAGGTAGCGATGGCAGATGGCGCAAGAGGCATCCCGAGGCGGCTGTAGGGGGGCAGAGATCCCTGGATGGGGTGAGGAATGGACGTGGCAATGGAGGCGGTGCTGGTTCCCAGGGCGCTCAGAGACTGAGGGTGCTGGAATCCGGGGAAACTGGATGAAGAAGATACCCAGGAGCTGAGTGACAAATTGTCAGATGCCGTAAAAGCTGATCCTGTGAACAGAAAGCAATGTAATTGATTTTGATAAATAGCCTATCACAATTACCTTAAACAATGATATTGTCAAGTATATTTTTAAAAAGGCAGATAATGAAAAGTTTAGCCAAATCTGGGTAGTGAGTAATATGGAAGGGGTGGGGCAGATGCTCATAAACAATGACCGGCAGGGTATACATGTATACAGTAGGTAATTACGAAGCATGTACAAAGTCTCATGTGGACGGCCAGTGTACTTCCAAAGAGCAACCGAGTCATGGTAAGATACAGGAACTCTAAGCAGTGGACATCAGCCTTCATCTTTATAGCATCACCATGGGGAAATCCGAGACCTAATTTGACCAGCCCGGTGCAGATCAACAGAGTTAAAAACAATGGGCAATATTATGGGAAAACAGATATGGTTTTATATGAGACATTTTCGAACATTTACAAATGCTCTTTTGAAGTAGTGAATTGCTCATCACTGGAAATGATCAAAAGGCTGCAAAATTTATTCTGAGGACTGTGGTAGAAAGTGAGAGGTCACTTTCAATGCTAAGATTTTATAAAAGGGATGGACTAAAGAACCATAGATTTGGGGGCTGGAAAAAATCTCTGAGATCGCTGAGTCTTCCTTCATTCTATAGATGAGGGAAATGGCATCAGAGAGGAGAAGGGACTTGCCCAGCATGAGTCACACAGCTAGTAAGTCTCTGAGAAAGAATCCTTTAGAGGATATAAGGAGATAAGCATTTATATAGCACCTACTGTGTACCAGACACTGGATAAAGTACTTTGCAAATATTTGGCCTGTGAGGTAAGTGCCATTATTATCCCCATTTTGTAGTTAAAGAAACTGAGGCCAATAAAAATTAAATAATTAGATTGGAGTCACAGAGCTAGTAAGAATCTGAGGCTGGATATACTATGAAACTGCCTGATGAGATCAGCATATTGACTCAATATCTCAGAATCCAGAATTTAGAATTTGAGAACACCACAGTGGTCATCCACTTTGCCAGCCAGCCCTGAACATGAGATCTTCTACAACACACCTGACAAATGGTCATCTAGACTTTGTCCAAAGACCTTCTATCAGGGAGAACCTGTGAGCCCCAGAAGCAGCCTGTTCCACTCTTGGACAGTCCCCTTTGTTGGGGAGCTTTTTCCTGACATCAAGTCCAAACAATGAGTATCTGTAGAAAGCAATTTCAGAAAGCAAGCAAGTGCTTGCCAGGATTTTTTTTTCTATTTTATTGACCTCAATCTCAATACAAGGCAAGACCTCTACCAGGTCAAAGATACCCCTTAACATCTGTAACACAGGGACAATATCTGATCTGCCTGCCTTTCCCCCCTGAATCACAAAACCAAGATGAGCCCTAGCTGCAGAGAAGATAAGTCCATAATAATTCCAATTTTCTTAGGATTTTAAAGTCTGCAAAGTCCTTTCCTTTTAACACCCCCCCAAGATACTTTTTGTCATTCAGTCCTGTTCGACTCTCCATGCTCGCAGTTAGGGTTTTCTTGGCAAAGATACTGGAGGACTTGTCATTTCTAAGGTACTTAGAAATCAAAGAGATTAAGTAATTTATTTATGGTCCCAGGCAGTGTATGAGGCAGGATTTGGTCACAGGTTCTCTGGTTGAATGTCCAATACCCTCCTTCACTCCTGTCCCTCCCATTTAAGCTTATTATTTGTATCCAAGAGCAATGCCATTCTATTTCTGGTTGTTAGCCCCAAGAGCTGTACAACCTGAGGAGTCTCTGAAATAAGCCTCCAGTATATGGCAATATACTGATTCCAAAATGTCTCCTTTCTCACATTGGGAACAAGTCCACAACCATGGGATTATCTGTAGAACTCTCACCTCTGTTTTGTGCTGTCTGGCTCTCATCTCCCAGGACATCCTCTTCTCCGCCGTAGGTACGGATAGGTGAGCGGGCATAGGAATGCTTCTGAATCAGACTCTCAACACTTTCCCTGGAAAGTGAAAATGATGGCACATTTTTTAAATGGAATAAAGATGATAATAATGTTGTTAAGTCATGTCAACTCTTTGAGATCTTGCCGGCCAGACTGTCCGTGGAGGTTACTTTGCAAAGATACTAGAAGGGATAGTTATTTCTTTTTCCACTAGATTAGGGCAAACAGAAATGCAGTGACTTTCCCAGGATCATACAGCTAGTAAGGGTCTGAAACTGGATTTGCACTCAGGTCTTCCTGACTCCAAGTCTAGAACTCTATCAACCATGCTTCCTAGCCTCCTTCAGTGTAGTAGCAGCAGCAACAGCCACAACAATAGCTGTTATGAATAGTTTACCAAAGTGTTTTAGTCATCTCTTTTATAGTAGCGGTAGTAGTGGTGGTGGTGATGATGGTGGTGGCAGAATCAATCATTGTTATGAATAATTTGTAAAGATTTGTTGTAGTAAATTTTAGTAGTAACTAATATAGTAGTAAATTATAGTATATAAATTTTCTAATTGCTGCTTTCTGGTTCCCTATTTTCTTCCCTCCTAAATTTACAGAAATGACCAAATCTCAACATTCTTCAAACCAAAGCACAGTAGGAATCGAACCACTATTCACCATCTCTCTGTGATGAAACTCATGAAAGAATAAAAAGAAAACTAATTAATTGATCTGAGATGCATGTGTCCTGCCCTTATTTACTGTTGGAAGCAATGTTATTACCAGATATCACTAGAAAGCAAAATATTCAAGCATCACTGGTACATCATAATCCTTGTGATGGAATAACTGAAAGGCATCAAGCTGTACAGAATACAGAACCACCTGCGAGGTTGGGGACACCTGGATCCAATTGCTGAATCTGTCCAATCGGACCTTGTGACGGTGGGCCAAATATTAACCTCTCAGGGCACCCAGGCAACTCTGACACAATCTAGAAGGTGGCAATCTGCCATATAAAAGGAGATTCTTATTTGGACTTCCCTTCATTGGTGAAGTCTTAGGTCTGGACCAATAACAGAATAACTGGCATTTATAGAACACTTTACTGTAAAGTTTCCTCATGACAACTCTTTGGGGCAGAGGTGGTGAGTATGGATTATTTCATACTTTATTTCAATATCCCCAGGACCTAATTAGCATAATGCCTAACACATGGTAGGCATTTAGTAAATGCTTGTTGACTGATGGATTGTCGAAATTAAGTGATTTGCCCAAGCTCCCAGCTACATGGTGTTAGAAACAGGATCTGATTATATATCCTCAGACTCTGAAATCACACTGCCTTCCAAGAAAATGCTTCTTTTGATTAATAGACAATTAGGAATCTTTCTGGCCACAGATGAACCAAAAGCAATCTTAAAATCTTGCATCAGGGAATATGTGGTCCAAGAATGTTATAGGAAATATAGAAAGAACAAGAGAGCGTACCTTCTAAACAACTGGGGCTGGGATGTTAGACATAAGAGGGAAAATTGTGCTTGGAATTGAATATTAAATGTATTAACTAATATTAAAATCACACTACAGCCTATCAACCCAAGTGTGAAGGCTACCTTGTAGAACACTCAGTTACAACCAGTATGGAGCACCCTTTAATAAGGCTGGAAATGAGGAGGTGAGATGAGTGTGCGCCAGGTATGTCAGCAACTCTAGGCTGGATAGAGCATCCTTGATTACTTCCCTAAGGCTGGTCTGTCTTACCGGGACTCTAGATGATGCTAGAGGGAGCATCTTGGGCCTTGAGGAGAAGGGACACAGGTGAGAAGATCAATTTGGATCCTATTGTTTTCAACTTAATATATACATTCATAATAGCCTAGAATGGAAATCACAGCTTCAGAAATAATTCTTATTTCTTTGTTCTTTGTATGTTGGAATGCTTGTAATTATTGTTTGCTAAATTCATAATATAGAATAACACTTAAAAAAATTTTACCACTGTATTCTCTCATTAGCCATATTCTCAGCTTCCAGTTTCCATAGACCCATCATCAGTAAATAAAATGTATCATTTTTTAAAAACTTCACAGCCAATTTATCTATATAGAATTTATCTATATAGTCTTGAGTTTCATTCTTCTAATTATCAGAGAAAATGAGGATCTTTACATAATATTATGAAGTACATAATCTACTACTGTGTAGTGGATACAACTGGACTCAAAACTAAAAAGTTTCAGGCATGTTTTGGTTGCACAGTTAATTTTACCTCTTAATATTCTGGGTAATTCCAAGCTTTGAAACACTGACCTGCATTGGTAGAAGTTTCCTCACCTGAGAGTTCCTGAAAGTACAAGTTCATTCCCTACCCTTCAAAGGTTGCTAGTCTATTCCTTTTTATTATTTAGCTATTGGGAGAAATTATTCATAAATGCATACACACATCTATATTTATATATACATATATACACATATATCACCTATAGATCCTGAACATCTATAGTCAAAATATGTATTGCAATTTTCTTCCCAATTGTTTTCTTTTTGATCTTAGAGATATTGCTTTTTATTGTGCAAAATCGCTTCATCTTTGTATAATCAAGTTAATCTATTTTGCCTCACTGATTTCTTCCATTTGACTGATTGACAAAAATGTTTCTCATCTTCCTAGTTGAGACAAATCTACTATTTCTTTTCCTTCCAATTTTTTAAAGTTTTTATTTTATATTTAGATCACTAAAACAGTTAGAATTATGATGGCATATGAGAAGTAGAAATCATTTTATTTTTATTTTTTGCCAAGCTGCTACTCAGCTTATTGTGATCTGCCCAAATCCAGTAGACCAAATGCAGTACAGAACAATTTTCCCAACAATTCTGATTGAATATTGATTCTGTTCCCTAATGTTTTTAGACAGGAGCTTATCAAATCAAATTCATATCCATGGGGTTCTGTTTTTAGGTGCTCTATTCCACTTTTATGGATCTATTTCTGGTTTTATAGTACCAGACAGATTTTACATTTACTCCTTTATAGCAGCTTTTAAAATCTGGAAGGGCAGGACCCCCTCAAACCATTTCCTTTTTCATAGTTCTTAATATTCTTACACATTTACTTTTCCATGAAAATTCTGTTATGACTTTATCTAATTAGATGAAATAGCCTATTGGCATTTAGATTGCTATTGCATTAAATTTGTAAATTAGGCTGGGAAGTATTGGCATTTTTACCATATTTGTAAGACATATCTGTGCACGGGAGATATCTCCTCCATTTATTTGTCTGGTTTTTCCTTGAGTTTCATCAAAATGATTTTAAAGTTGCCTTTATATGTATCTCTCATGTAGCTTAAAGTAGAAAAGTTCAGTGAGGGAAAGCTCTGGTTTCAAATGCTCCTTCTGACATTTGTGGAACTTTTAGCCAATCACCTTATTTCTCTGGGACTTAATTTTCTCATCTGTAAAATGGGAATGGGTGGAAAGGAATAAGCAATTATGAAAGGCCTACTGTGAGTTTTGCAAATATTATTTCATTTCATCCTTACATCAACCCTACGAGATAGGTACTATTTTTATCCCCATTTTCTGTTGAAGAAACTGAGGCATGCAGGGTAAAGTGATTTGTCCAGATCATACAAATAGAGTTTAAGGCTGGATTTGAACTCAGATCTTGTTAATTTCAGCCCCAGTACTCTAGCCGTGTGCCCCTAGCTGAAAAAAAAAAATGAACTTAGTCAACAAATTGGCCTATAAGATCTCTTCCAAATCTAAATTTAGCATACCAAGTCAATATCCAAATATTTGGTAGGTTTTAATGTTCTTACAAGGGGGATTTCTCTCAAAAGCAATTTCCCTTGACTTAAGTTGGTGGTGTTTACAAATACAAACTACTTTATGAGATTTTTCATAGACTAGGAATTTGCTGAAATTGTTTATGGCTTCAATTACATTTGTTGTTGACCATTTGGGTTTTTCTGGATATGCAATCATGCTATGTGCAAAGAAAGAGGTTTTAACTTCACTGATAGAATTTACTCCTTTAGATACTTTCTCATGCACCATTGCTGTTGTCTACATTTCCAAGATTAATTCAAAGAAGAGAGGCCAGAAGAGACTGTCACCCAGTTTTATGCCTTTTATTAACCAGAAAGCATGGCCTAATACTTCAGGCACTTGGACAGATTTCCATCACTCTTCTAGACCAGTTAATAAAGCAAAGGCACAATTTCTGCTTTGAGAAACTATGACATTTTGGGCAAATTAAAATTTGTCTACTTAGACACTGTTCATACCCATGGTTTGACATATTAATTTAATTTGGTTCTTGGATTTAAGTACATCACAAAAGCCTGAAAAATAACCTTCTCCCACTGGCTGTCCCTCTGGAACAGAAGCACTGGATGGAAAGAATGAAAAGGAGCAAAATCCATCCTTAGTCCTGGCAGCATCTCATGGGATTTTTTAGATCAGGCACCAAGACTTGAGTGCTTGCCCCTATCTCAATCCCTTCTGTTTGCAGAAGATATCTAGATTCATTGCAGAAAGAATGTAAGTGACTGAGTGCCGAGAATGTTTTATACTTCTGGGTCACTCTCAGCTCAGTTAGTATACATGGGGCAGACACGTGGCAATTGTTCAAAATATCTCCTGTTGCTGTTGAGCATGTGCTTTGTGGAGATCATAATTAGCATTTAAACAGACCCAGATGGATAATTCTCAATGGGCCTTTTCCCAATGTTATAGTAGGAGAAACAATTTTCCTACATACTTGTTCATAGCTGACTCTCTGTACTTAGAACTAAGGCCATACTCAAATAGTGAAAATACCGAAGTTAATCAACAAGCTTTTCTAAACACCTCTTAGGTAGAAATATACAGAAAGAAACAGTCCCTACTTTCAAGGAGCTTCCACACTCTCCGGAAGGGGAGGCAATCACCACACAAGTATATCCAGGTCAAGTCCCAACTGATCATTGTCTGGGTCCAGATGGAATGTAAGTAGCAGTCTCCCCCTCCCAGATTCGGTAATTTATTTATTCAGATTTTTTTTGGATGAGGTGAAAGAGGAGATTCTTTCTCTCCATTGCTACCCTAGTCTTCATCACTGAATGGGTGCAGCCTCAGCCAAACTGATTCCTGGGGGACCTTGGCTTAAAAAGGCCTAAGTCTCCCAAGCATCCTGAGCGATTTCCATCTGGCCAATGGATGGCTCTAGAAGGGAAAGTGAGGCTGGTAGGTGTCTTTGCACAGCCCTCCCTCACTTAAATCCAATTCACTTCCATTTGATGGCATCACTCCCTTGACATCATGGTCGTCTTTGAGAACGAAGGACAAATCACCGATTCAGAATAAATGTGAAGAATAATACAAAGTAGTTTAGAGACATGACACTGAAATGTGCAAATAGAAAATTTTAAAGAAATCTTGTATAATCACTCACAAGTCCACATAGTACCAAACAGATCAACAAGCTATTTAAGCTTTTCAGAAGACTCACTTTAATGAATGGACAAACTTGTGACAACAGTAAGAGAGCATTTACGCAGTGCCTTAAGGCTTGCAAAGCACTTTATAAATATTATCTCATGTGATCCTCAAGATAGCCCTAGAATCTGTAGGTGCGATTATGATCCCTCTATTACAGCTGAAGAAACTGAGATAAACAGCTTCAGTGATTCGTGTAGGTTCGTAGCTAGACAGGGTCCGAGGCTGGATTTGAACTGGAGTGTTCCTGACCACACCACCTACCTGCTGTTGTCATTCACTTGTTCCAGCCATACCTATCTATTTGTCTGATATGTCATTTGAGATTTTCTTGGCAAAAAATACTCTAGTGGTTTGGCAATTCCTTCTCCAGTACCACCCAGCTACTATGTCACCTATAAGTATTCACTGACTCATCTTTAGAAAAAGTTGATTTCTATACATAGTTTGTATACATAGTATACATATACATTTCTATACATCTCTCCAATTGTTGATTATAATCTTTCTTTGTGGCCCCATATGGAGTTTTCTTGGCAAAAATACTCTAGTGGTTTGCCATTTCCCTCTCCAAAGGTTTTTGGCAAACAGGGGGTCATTGACTTGCCTGAATCACACAGTTAGTAAATATCCAAGATTGGATTTAAATTCAGGATCTCCTGACTGCACGCTCAGCACCCAGCATTCTATTGTCTCCTTTCTTTTCAAACTCTGTTTTTATACAGAGTGCAAACTAAATTTTGTCCCCACTTTGGAAACATAAAATAGATATCAATTAATGAGCCTTTAGGATGATTAGGGTTTTTTCTATGGGTTTGTGTACACTAATAGCAGCAATTATAAAAGAGAAACTTACTAAATATCCCTTGTTTAGTAGAGTAAGCCTTCAAAAATAGATAGGTAAAACTTGTCAAAGCACATATCTTACTAAGGAACTAAGGGCTTTCATTAGAGAGTAATTTAAACAAAGATTAGGAATTGACAGTGAAACAAGAAATTAAGTTCTAATGAATTTGCCACTTCCGTTAGATTGGCTCAAATACAGATGTATTTCTGTGCAAGTCAGATGATCATTCATTAAAGCAAGGCCTCTCTGAGGCAGCAACATAATGATTCCATGACGTGGAAGCTCTGGTGACCAAGCAGGTGACTTTTCTGTGAACCGGCCTGAAACAATCAAGAATGTCTGGAGTATTGGGGAGAATCTGGCTTCTCGCAGAATCTCAGCAGTGGAAAGGACCTCACCGATTATGGAGCTGTGACCTGCTCTGGAAAACAATTTCTCTCCACATTATGTATCTACAAGGCGACGTCAGACCTTTGCATGCAGACCATCGAATTGTTTTTCCTTGCGTCTAACACAAATTTACTTCTTCCCATTTGCCTCTGGGGAAGAAGGTCAGAGGAACCAGACAAATCATCTCTAACAGGTGCCCACTAACCTATGCTCAAACTGTGGATTGGCCCATCGGGTTGATGAGTCAATGATGAGGTAGGAGGAACATTTATTTTGGACCTGGGAAGCACAGATTTAGAGCTTAATGAAGCCATCTATTGTATCACTCTTATGATGAGGAAACCAAGTCCTAAGAGATGAAGCCATGTGTCCACAGGTAAGTGACCAAACTGAAACTGAATCCCAGTTTCAGATCTGGCTTCAGACCCAGGCCTTTTTTTCACAGAAGTCTACCATAATCAAAATATATTGGGGAAGCAGGAAAAAATATTGACTCTATCAGATCTCTGAGCATCCAAATCTCACTTTGTCACTTACTATCTGGGCGAGCTTGGGCGAGTCCCTTAACTATTCGGGTTAAATGGTTTCCATAAAATCAGGGGCTCATCCTTTGCAGATGAAGGACCCCAGAGAGCTGTGGTGACAACATCCGCACCAGTAAAAACCCAGGTTTACCTCCTGGTCATGGTAAGTCATTGGTAAAAATTTTGATGCATAATTGCATTAGTGATGATAATTTTAAAAAATAATAATAACAATAGAGTCAGCATGGTGGGGGTAAACCTTATATATGGCAAACCTGTGATTCTAACCCATCAATCAATCTCAACCAATCAATCAATATTTATTAAGTACTTATGAAATGCTAGGAAGTGTGCTAAGTGCTAACTTTCTGATGCTAATTTCTACTGGACTTTCTACTCCATTACCCTACTTTGTTATAGACTCTAAAATTAAACTCTACTTTTAGGAGAAAAAAATATATTTGTCAGTTCCTTAAATTTAGGAGGCTGTGATTTTGAAATCTTGTTTAAAGGTCTCAAATGCCTGAGGCTGGATCCATCTAAAGACTCAATGGGGTAGCTGGAACAGTACACAGACAAATCCCAAGGAAAATCATTTTGCAAATAGCACCATCAATCACTGCCAGAGCAAACATTTCCCTTTCCTACAAAAAAGCCATTATATCCATTTTGTCCTGGGTAGAATGTTGGCATCATTACTTATGCGAGTCTCCTGGAAAAAATATAGCATCTAATCAAAGTGATTTACTTGCGTCATCCTAACTGGATGTGGACTGAAAGCCATGGTAGTCCTTTCATAGAGGATGCCATAATCAAATGATTGCCTTTTAAGTGATTGAAAACAGCGGGCATATCAGGACCATCTACTTGAAGACTCTCTGAAGAAAAGGCAGACCATGCTGTTTATGTCCTCCCTCAGCCCTGTCGGGAGCAAAATGAGAAGTGCAAAGAATTTTTTCTAAGGATGCACATGTCCGTCACTCAACTGGTGACCCTGTTGGCAAGGCAAGATGGCTTTCCAAAGCAGGTTACCCTGGGAACTCATCCCCTTCTCTCATCTTCGAAGACAAGTAATAAGAGTTCATCCCCACAGTCCCTTGGGCCTGTAAGGGACCACCACCAAGCTTGATATGATATCATAATTCAAAGAACAGAAAACAAGGCAAGAAATCAGACAACAATCATCTTTACCACAGCCTTACTGGCCAAGTTGCCTTTCCTAGATTCCCTTTCCTTTTCTGTAAAATAAGTTTGGACTCTGGTTCCCTTACAGCTTTAACCATACATACTGATCAGGGTTACCAAATAAAGTGATTAGAATTAGATAGAGGCAGGGAATTTGCTTTGGTTGACCATCCCAGAGCTAAGCCAGTTCAATCTCCTTCTCAAGGTTCTAGGGGTATCCCTGAGGAGTTTACTTTGTACCCTCTTCACTGCTATAAACAAGCCCCCACTGAACATGTTCCTCCCACTAGAGGCAGCTGTCATTCAATCTCTTTAAAACTAAGTTTACCAAATATCTCTACAAAAGGCCAGATAGGTCCACCTCCAAGGCAGAGAGCCGGTTCAAATTACTTAATGCCATCAGCACCATTTGCTCTAATTTTAGATTAAGTTTTTTTTTAATCCAAAATAGGAGCTAGTTCTGTCATCTTTTGTCTTTCAAAAGTCAATAAAGCAACATTCTCAAATTTCCCAAGTCCCATAAAGCAGATTTCTTATTTTGCTCATTTTCTTTGTCACAACCAAAAGTAATATGACATTTAAAATACTAATAGTCATTGAGTCACTGAGCTAGAGCTGGAAGAATTCCAGAAGTTGTTGAATTCAACCTCTTTATTTTTATATATAAGGAAACTGAGACTCAGAGATTTTTTATAACTCGCTCAGTCACACAGTAAATATGGTAGGATTCAAATCCAGGTTTTTGATTCCAAACACAAAGATCTAAGAATTAAATGAGATAATAATTGTCCAGTATTTAGCACAATGTGTAGGTGCACAATAAGTATTCATTAACTTCTTTTCTTCCTATCCATCAAATTAGGTATCATTTCAAAAGAAAAAAAGGGGGGGAGGAAGCTAACACTTAGAGAAGCACTTTATCATGGTTAACTTATTTAATCCTCCCAGCAGCCCAGTGACTTATGTTAAGTCAAAGTGTTAAACCTTTCCAAGGTTTTAAACATCCAACAAGGGCTGTAACTGAATTTGAACCAGGCTTTCAGACTCCAAATCCTAAACTTCACCCCCTCTGTCATCAAGATGCCAGGTCCTTTTCAAAATCTGTCAAGATGTAGATTTGTTTCAATGAACTTAAATAGTCCTTTGAATTTAAGCAGAATTAATCTGAGCAGTCAACAGAAATCATTCCCATCTGTAAATGGGTACAATAACATCAATGGCATTGACTATTTATATTTAAGACAAAATTCAGGGGAAAAAACAAAGTGGAGGAAATTAAGGGAGAAAAATGGGACTTGGGGGTAAAAAACAAGTACAAAATCAGAGTAGTCAGCAATACTTATCTTAATTATAATTGTCTACAAAATAATAACCATAACACTATGATATTTGCAAAGGGCTTTACGTGCTAATTTTATTTGAACATCATATTAATCCAGTGAACTAGGTAGTATAGTTATTATTTCCCATTTTACAGAAGTGGTAAAGTGCTGAAAGTCACATAGATCATAAACCTAGGTCCTCTGACTCAAAATTCAGGTCTCTCTCTACTGTACCACAGTCATCTCTTGTCTTATTTACTATTGTTATTAAATTTTTGATGTGCTTATGCTGTAGCTCAAGTACACTGTAAATTCAGAGAGAACATAAAAGTTTTGTGTTATATTATTTTAAATTGTCTGCAGTACCTAGGAGAGTGCTGTGCATATAAGTAGGTGATCCCTTAACCCTGTTGGGTGGAGGCCTCCTAGGTAAGGAGCTGGCCCAGGTAGGTGGGCTTGGGGAGCTCGAACGGGTCAATCAATGACTTGGCTGAATTTTTAGGCAAGGTTTTTTTTTAGATCAAAGTTATGTTTGCATGGAAATAATCAAATGCAAAAAACAAACAAAATTTTGGTTAAATGATTCAACAGAGCCTTGTACAACATTTCAAAACATACTCTCCCACTGGAAAACAAAATAGACAAAAGTACCAACTCGTATGACAATTCACTTTCCTAAAAGAGAGCTGGCCCATGACTCTGGGAAAGAAAGGTCAAGTTGATAGGGGAAAAAACCACATCCAACGCTATACTTCATCATCAATTTAGACCATAATGACTAATGAGGTTCTTTATAGATGACTCCTTGTCACAGCATAAATCAAAAGATTTATGCAGATAACATTATGAATTACTGGAAAATAACAAATCAATATCTTCTGCGGTATTATTCTTCCCCCAAAAGCATAACAAATGAAGGCTGCTGATAAAATATATTTTAGCGTGTTTTTAAAAGTCATTAATTTTTATTTGTTAAGACCTGACAAGATACTGCATGAGTCCTTTTTTAAAAGGAAAAATAATTTCAACTTAATCATTTAAAAAAGCTTTCAGACTTGACTTTATTCTGATGAAATTCATTGTCTCCTAATAGCCCACATTTGGATGATACTTTATGGTTGCAAAGTGCTTTCACATACGTTATCTCTTTGGCTCCTGACAACAATCCTATGAGATAGAAAAATAGCCTACATGTCATTATTCCCATTTTCTAGTGATACAAACAGAGATTCAGAGGTTGGGTCATCTAGCCATAATTACAGAGAGGTAAACTTTGGATGCCAAGGATGATATATTTCCTATTACAAAACACTTTTTCTTTTCAAGTCAGAGAGAAAACATCCTAACTTTTCTACCTTTCTATTACAGTTAGTAATTTAAGGAAACATGATGAACTTTTTAATCCCTAAACTTCATCTTCTAGACATTAAACATGGAGACAAGATTGAACTCAGATCTTCCTCACTCCACTGTATCATGAGTAGAAGATTAATGAATGTTCCTCAAATTGAAATTAGAAACAAAGCGGTATCACCAGTTTGGGGAGTAAATTAATAACTTGTGGTGTATGAGTGCATTGGTCATACTGCAAAATAAATTGATTAGGAAAGATTCATGGAAACTTGAGAAGATTCATAAGAACTGAGGGAAATGTGAAATATCTTACAAGCCTGTGAAGTAGGTGCTATTGTTAAATTCGTTTACAGTTGAGGAAACTGAAGCATACAGAGATTATGTCAAATATCCAGTTTCCCATAGCTAGTAAATGTTTGAGCCTGGATTTGATCATAGTTCTTCCTGGTTCCCTATCCAATGTTCTGTCCACCAGATAACTGGAATTAAGATATTAGCCTTGGAGGCAGGAAGGCTTGGGGTCAAAAGCAACTTTATTATCTGAATGACATTGGAAATATTGTTTATTTTTCTGTGCCATAGTTTTCTCATCTGTAAAATGGGAGTGGCGGACTTAATAGACGGATAATCTCTTCCAGATCTAAACCTGTGTTTCTATGAAAAGGACTGGGAACAACGTAGCTGAGAGCCACAACTATTTCAACCTCCCCCTCTTCTAGGCCCTGCCTGCTTCAGAGAGCAATGCTATCTAGCCACAGCTCCCGCTTTCCCAGATCCAGGCAGTTTATCTCATATAAATAGTTAAACACAAGAAAACATAGAAGGAAAACAATAAAACCTGCCAGGATCATGTTATACTTGGCTTTCAGTGGCACCATATTGAAAAAGAGAGAATGAAAGAGAAAAAGAGAGACAAACAGAGACAGGGACACATAGAGTGACAGAGAGAGGATGAGGAAAGAGAGAGGGAGGAAGAGAGAGAGAGAGAGACAGACAGAGAGACAGAGGGATAGACACATACAGAGAGACAGAGACAGAGAGACAGAGATAGAGAGAGAAAAATAGAGAGACACAGACAGACAGACAGACAGAGAGACAGAGAGAGAGAGAGAGAAGAAAGAAATGAGTAATACCACTAGAATGACAACTTTACAACTCAGCAGGGTTCTTCCATGTTCCAGAATATCAAAGCTTCCTTTTTTCTTCTTTAATTTTAATGTCCTGAAAGCTTCCAGTCGGTACTTTTGGAAGAAAGCCCAGAATAAAGGAGACATCCTAAGCAGGATAGGGTGAAGACAGATGGAATAAATAGACCCTGAATGCGCAAAAACAATAAACTGCAGAAAAGCCAATTCTTACAGAAAACTTAAAAAGGAAAAGATCACTGATTTGTCCAATATTCAAGATCAGAGAAGGTAAAAGAAATACTTTGACCAAAGAGAACAATGTCAAGAGCAAAGGCTCAAAATAAATGCCAGGCTTCGGGACCCCCTCTTTGAGAAAGCTTTCTCCCAAAGTGTGGAGCCCAGCCATACCTGCCCACCCTGTATGCCCCTCATCTACTGCCCCCTCTAAGATTCCCAGATTGAGAATCTATCTTATTTTCTCCGGTCATCATTAATATATCAATGAAGTACATGGGCTAACCACTGGCCATCCTTCTACATAACCAGTCCACGTTTCTCTTTAATAATTCATTTTTGAAGTGTGCTGTAGCCACTGACACCTATGATGTCACTTTGCAGTGTCCCATGACCCACAGTCATGTCCATAGGATAATGAGAAAGTTGAGCCTTTGTTTCAGGAAAAGCTTAATCAAAACTGACAACTTCCCAAAGACAATCTAATGCATTGTCTTCCTCCTGTTTGTTTTTTTGGCAGGTAAAAATTATATTTTGATTTTGATTTGAGTTGCCAAGAGGATTCCCTTGTGGGTCTATCATCCATTCTGAATTTAAAAGGACATAAAAATTCGATCCTGGGCACATGCCCACAGGGTGGGAAACAAAACATCCTACCACCACTTCTCTTAAAAAAGGGGGGTGGTTCTTCCTCTTGTTTAATTTGGGAGACGGCTCCTCCTCCATTTGCAGATTCTATCCAACATGTGTAGTATCGTCTATATAACTATATATCATAGCTTGCACAACAAGCAATCTACATCCACTTGTTTTTCCCATATGAGTAGCCAGAACCAGATTCTTCTGAGTGATTCTAGCTCTCTTCAAGGAGGCTCTACAATATTCCAGAGAGCAGAATTCCAACCTGCATAGTGTCAGTCACAACCTAGAACATCTGGAGAACCTCACTAACTACAGGGAATCTTTCTTCAACTTGGATTTTGCACTGAATCCCCTTCATTGCATTTCTTCTTGATGTCTCTCTTGAGACTGAGTAGAAGAATATCAAATGAAATGAGGTTTTTTGGTTCTATCTTTTAAGGAATCATGCATTATTTTGATTTCTTTAGAGGAGACACTTTGTAATTTTTTATTATACAATTAGATGTTGTTTTGTAGATAGTAAGCAATAAGCAGAGAGCTCCTATTCTCCATATCTTTTAATGAATTATATGTGGAAAGTAGTCTTCTATGATATACGACTTGCAAAAGCCTGCCTATTCCCTTTTTCTAATATGTTTAATATCTAATATTTGTGTGCAGATGATTTTCTATTTAAAAAGACAGATAGATAGACAGACAGACAGATAGATGATGTTTGGATGGACAGACATACAGATAGATAGGGACAGACAGATGAGAGATGAGAGAGTAAGCAATGAGGTGGGCAATTTCATAGATTTATAACAGTAGAAAGGAGCTCATGATGACTTCATCTAGCTCAATGCTTTTACTTTACAAATGAGAAAATGAAATGAAGAAATGAAATAACTCTTTAACACCAGGGATAAGTGGCAGAATCACAACAAAAACCCAGTGAGATCTGCTCACTCTGAACCCAGTACTCTTTTTCATCAAGCATGATTTTCTTTTAGCCACTTTTTTGGGGCATTAACAAAATCTGAGATTTTTTTCCAAGCCTTTGCACTTACACTCCTTCAGATAATTCAAGAAGCTATCCTTCAATGCCTTTACAACTGAGTCACCAGAAGCACAGACCTTCTCTATGTACTCTTGATCTAATTCAGTAGCTTTCCTTACCTTTGTTCTCTTCAGTGCCATTTTTATTCTCTCTTTGATAAAATCTGGGACTGTAGTTTGTAAGTACAAATGCAGAAGCTCCACTGTCCTCCATATTAAAAAGGATTTATTATAAAAAACATTTTTGCAGATCTTTTCCGTTTTTCTTCTGCTAAATGTACTCCTAGTTTCATCCTTGAATGTCCCTGGGGCAATTTGTTTAGTTGAGTCTTTTTCCAAGCTTTCTTAGTTTTTTTTTTTTTTCCCTAGACTATTCCTGTATTTTATGAAACAATTCTCCTCATCACGTTTCATCATCTTTCTCCATAACATCGTACAAACAAGTATGTATTATCAACTGATATTGTCCTTGGCTCCCATATTATTCCATTTGGAAAGCAAGTAAAGTGTTTGCTGACTAAAGCAGTTTTGAGACTTTTGCCTTCTAGCTATATCAATTGATTTACATTGGTTAAACTATTGTACCAAATTATTGTAATTGGTGTAGATGCCCTTTCTTCTATCCATATCCCATTTTTCAGCATCAATAACTTGTTTAAGTAAGTTGGAGTTGTTTTAATTGCATGCCATCTCTTTTTTCATTTGTATTCCCTTCTTCTAGGTTTTTATTAATTTTGTATTGATTTTTATCTTTGCTCTAACAAGTCAGTGGACTGAGTATACACAGACAGTAGATTCAAGAATGACTCCCATATCAGTACCAGGCCATTTCCTGTCTATTAAAATGGAATCGATTTCATTTTGTGATGTTATTTGGCACTCCTCACAACCAGTTCCTTCTGATTTTCTTCCCCCTGAAGGAAGTGTTCAGGGATTCCTGACCAATGTACATATCTCCTCACTCCTATTTAGTGATTCATGTTTTCCAATCTATTTTGCCATCCACACCTATTACCACCTTTACACTGAAGTCTTCAAGCATAAAGGCACATTTTATTTAATGTGGAGAATCTTATAGTTCTTTGTACAATTGCTGAACCTCTTTATCCTTTGGAGAAAACGTTGTATAAGTTACAATTATTTTCATGATGGCCTTTAAAAATACTTATTCTATGTATATATACATATACATATACATATACATATATATATATATATATATATATATTTGGACATGCTTTTGTTTTTCTTTTTTTTCTTTTCTAATGGGAAAGTATGAGAAAGTATGAGATAGAGAGAAAATGGATATTTGGATAATTGAATTGGATATTTGAAAATATCCAATTTGAAAAATTGGATAATTGAAAAAAAATACTTAAAAACAAGAAAAAAATCTTATCATATGTACTGCAACATGACATGACCAAATACTCCATGCAATGATGCTTATTGCTATTTTTCAAAACACAAGAAAAACAGCTTGTCAGTGTCTTTGCAAATATTAACTGCGTTTTATTGACCTGCTTCTCCAAGAGAACCTGTGAATCATTCTTCCTTATAGGAAATTCCTTATGTCTTTTGGTTTCATTTTTGATGGACCATAAATAAACTTCTTTAGGAAAGGGCTTGTTTTGTTTCTGTCTCTGTATCTCTAGCACCTAGCATAGTGTTTTGGTTAATAAATGCTTGTTGGAATAAATTTATAGTGAGAATATCAAGGTGGATACACCTTAGCTCTTCTAATATTGGGAAAACTAGATCATTGGGTAAGGAGCTTACAGCTACCAAAAGTTAAGTTGATGGATATGGATAATCTAAAAACTGTGTCAATTTTTCACCTTCATTTCCCTTTCAGCCATGCTGCAAAAGCATAAGGGAATCACAATAAATGACATTTTTTAATTTTTCTATTTTTCATGTGTTGCCATTACCACTAATCACCAAGTTAAGAAAACATGTTCAAGTTCTGCTTTGGACACGTACCAACTGCGTAACTCTGGTCTAGTTGCTTAGTTTCTCAACATCCCCAGACAGTTATATAAAAGCATTAGTTACAAAGGGGCTGGCGATCTACAACAGTGAAGGGATGATCCATATGAAAGGTTCCCATATACAGATAAAATTACAGGTCTAGACAAAATCAGTAGTCAGAAACAACTGCAACAACAAAAAAGGAGAGGAAAAGCTTCAAGCAGTAGATAATGCTTGCCAACATAGTTCTAGCACATCACATTTGTATGATCAACGGCCAGCTAAAGACAATACAATATCCCCCTGCGCCTATTGTTTGTGAGTATAATAAAAAGTGAGATTTGGTGGAGCAGCGGCTAGTGGGTCTTCTCCAACAAGGTGTCTCAGAAGTTCAAGTCAATTACAAGATTTTTTGAAAAATAGAAATGAAAAAATTATTGTGCAGAATAAATCCTAAAGTCTGTTTGTTAGCTCCAAGGAGAATACACAATGAACATTAATTAAACATGGAAATTGTTTTTAAAGGAAGTTGAAGGAAATTGTAGATTTCCCTTGGGAGAGAGAGAGTTAAAGTTAGACAGATTCTCAAATATCTGGGACAATTTGTATGTGGTCCTGCTGGACGATGAAGAAGATAACTTATGAATCAGCTGCCTTCCAAACCAATAATTCTACTGGCCTTTCTACTCCAGAAATGTCTTTTTTTTTCCCCCTTTGTGCATATTTCAACAATATCAATGAAGGCCATTGGCCAGGGGAGAAGTTTGTGGCTGTTAGGGTGCAGCGTGAAGCTGGAAAAATAATGGGAGGCTGGTGGCTATTTTGCTTGAAGTTATCTAAACCTCCAGAGCAAGAGGGGAGAAAGCCCATCTAAAATGTCACGACATTGTTTTCATCAATATTGACCTCTTTTCTCTTGTAGTATTGGGCCTAATGGGCTGATGGGGGGCAGTTCTGGTCTATCAGCTAAGAGGTTTCATTTACCAGGGGATTTGTCAGCAAAATACCCAGGCGCCATTTTTAGGCAATTGAATTTCCCAAGTGCCAGAGGCTACATTTCTCAAAGCCATGTGGTCCACCGTATAAAAACCTAATCTCACTGTAGTTAGAAAGCTCACTCATCTCTCTCTGTAGGTCAACTACAAACTCTCTGGGTGATCTTCTTAGACCATATGCATCTCTTCATCTCTTGTTTTCTGCTACTGGTGCGTCTCTTTGTCCACATCCAAATTTGCTCCAAATTTTGATGCGTCTGCTAGATATGTGACCAAATTGATGGGTAATTTCCTTCTCCAGTGCAGAATGTCAATATAGATAATCATAAAAATCATCATCATAATAATAATCCTTGTTGTTGTTATTATGGCTAACTTTTATATACAACTAACTACGTACCAAGAACTGAGTGCTTTATAAACATTATCTCATTTAATTCTCACAACAACTCTGGGAGTAGATGTTATTATTATCCCCATCTTACAGATGAGGAAAAAAGGCAGAGGTTTAATGTCTCACCCAGGATCACATAGTTGAGGACAGATTTGAAATTAGCCCTTCTTAACTCCAGACCAGTGCTCTGTCCGCTCTGAACCACCTCGTTTCTCATTCCAAGTAATCCTTGGCCTTCCCCTTCTGTAAGCTCTTCAAACCCACTTGAAGTCTTCCTCTATTGAGTTTTTTATATATGATGGAGCCCAGAGGAATAACAAATATTCTCTGCTATATTTATTTAAATTATCCCCCTGCTATTTTTCATCCTGGCTCCATGACCAGCTCAATTCCTTTTCTGGCCATTGCTTTTAGATGCTACTTCTGGTTCTCACACATCATTAGGTGACATGTTGCTGCTGACTTTTGCCCACCGTGCCTCTTTCCATTGCCCTTTTGATAATTTTGAGATTATTTTAAAATTTTGAGAATTTGTGAGAATGTGAGTGTGGAAATCACAGTTGTTTTTTATCAGTGAAGGGGTATTGGGATTTAAAAGATTGACGTTTGCAGCCAGTGATGGGATCATTGAAAGTGATTCAGTGGCTAAACAAATTGTACTATATACATACATATTATGGAATATTATTGTTGTGAGAAAATTGTCACATTGTAAAAAAAAATGAGAAATAAGGAGAATTTAGAGAAGAATCAAAAACATACAGACCAATACAATACAGAGCAACAATAATGACCTAAGCAGAAAGAACACAAAAGCAAACTGAATACCGTGCAATTATTGGCTACAGCAAGAGTTGAGAAAATGCACCCATTAAGCAAGCATCTGCTATATGCTAAGCACTGAACTAAGTATTGAGGATACAGAGAAAAGCAAAAATAGTCCCTGTTCCTCAAGGAACTTATAACCTAATGGAGAAGACAATATACTATAGACAAAGAAAGTAGAAATAGGATGAATTGGATTGGATGCCATTTAATCTCTTTTGGCCTCGGCTTACTTCATCTGTAAAATGAGATGTCCCTTCCATCTCTGTCCTTCCACAGATACAGATCACAACCCATCCACACTGTGGTCCATCTCATATCCTCCCACAAATTTACCACAAGAGATTAATGACTTCTCAAAAGGGGCCATTTCTTAAATCCTTAAAATTTACCATCAAATCAGGAAGGTTTACTCACAACAAGCAATTTGCCACCTGGCTAACTGACAATGACAACTCAGTGATTTCCCTAGATGAGTCACAGCTTGCTTTCATCAAAAATTCTTCCTCCCTTCTTACTGTTTAGTGGATAGCAAGATGGGAAGGTAAAGCCACTGAACTTGCCCAAGGAAGCATGACTCACTGGGTAGAACATTAGGCTTTGGAATCAAAAAGGTCCAGGTCCATTCATTCATCCCATTAAAACCCAAACTCTTGGATGGGCTCTCTTGATTTTACAGCATTGACAAGGTATTGATAACTACAGTCAAAATGGCACCATAGTGAATAAGGCCAGAACCTTGAAATCAGGAAGATCTGAGTTTCAATCTGGTCCATAACTTGTAACCATGGTTGTTACTTAACATTTTAATGCCCCAACCAACTCTCTGAGATAATGGGCTGCAGAAGTCACTAATTTATGCCAGTGAAGGGACTTTGCTCTCCAAATGTTTCCCATTTGAGTCCTGATCAAAATAGTAGGTAGAGAGGGAGGAGAGAGAGAGAGAGAGAGAGAGAGAGAGAGAGAGAGAGAGAGAGAGAGAGAGACAGAGACAGAGACAGAGAGAGAGACAGAGAGAGAGACAGAGAGACAGAGACAGAGAGAGAAAGAGAAAGAGAGAGAGAGACAGAGAGAGAGACAGAGAGAGAGAGAGAGAGAGAGAGAGAGAGAGAGAGACAGAGAGAGAGAGAGAGAGAGACACAGAGAGAGACACAGAGAGAGAGAGACAGAGAGAGACAGAGAGAGAGAGAGAGAGAGAGAGAGAGAGAGAGAGAGACAGAGACAGAGAGAGAGAGAGAGAGAGAGAGAGAGAGAGAGAGAGAGAGACAGAGAGACAGAGAGACAGAGAGAGAGTCACAGAGAGAGAGAGACAGAGAGAGACAGAGAGACAGAGAGGGGTAGATAGGTAGTTAGATGATAGATGGATGATAGATGAATAAATGGATAGACAATTTATAGAAAGATAGATGAATTAATTAATAAACATTAGGCAAACTAACGTTAAAAGGTTTTTTTAAAAGCTCATAGTGACTACAAGCCTTATGGGCCACTCGGGCATCTCATTGGGATCTAGAGTAAGCATTCTTAACCCCAGATCCAGCAATCTGTGAACAGATTTCGTGGGGCCATAAACTTGAATGGAATAATAGATATATAACATATACTATATATATACATATATATATATGTGTGTGTGTGTGTGTGTGTGTGTGTGTATGGGTGTGTATGAAACACCTTTCTTTTCACTAATCTCTAATTGAAATTTAGCATTTTCTTATTAGGATTTTTTAAAAGCACGATTTTGAGAAATTTATAGGATTAACCAGAAAGTCCAAGAGGTTCAGGACACAATACGGGGTAGGAAGCCCAGTTTTAGAAAGTAAGATGAAAAATACTCCCAAAGTTATCTATCCCAACCACTTTATTTTACAAATAGAGAAACTGAGGCCCAACAGAGATCAGAGAGAATAATATCATAGAACTAGAACTGGAAGGAACCTCCAAGGCCGTCCGGCCTACCCCATCCCCTATTTTACAGATGAGGAAACAACCAAAAAGCAATTGAATGATTTGTCCAGGATCACTGAAGAATCACCAGGCCTAGAATATGCATCTCAAGCTTCTGACTTCAGAGTTCAGACTCTTCATGTACTTCTCTGCTTCATCTAGCCTACTTTAGAATAGCCCTAAGCCAAAATAATGACTAAGTGAATATTATCTTTTTTTGTATGAATCAAAGAGATTTCATCCTAAAGGCACTGAAATTTGGGCCTCCTACCCAGTAGCTGTAAATCTGGAACAGGAAACCAAATCATTAAGGTCACATATTTATAACATCATATTCAATTAAGTTGGAAGAGTGTAATTTCTGTCATCGTCTCATAAAAAGATGTGTTTTTCTCTCAGATCTCCTCTAAAGAAAAGCAGCCTCTATTGTGACAGATAGGGACTGTTTTCAATCAGTTACAAGAAGCAATCTAATTAGGAGATGGTTTAGTGCAGTAACTGACTCCAGACTAATTTGATTTCTTTAGGTCTCTAAAGATCAATTGATCTGATTTGTTTTCCCTCCCCAAAGGCTATTTAGGAAAAAAAGGAGACTGAAATGCCTCAAAATGAAATCGGAAACCTTGGCTGCTTTCACGCAACTTAGGTCATCTTGTCATCTCCCAGCTAGTTAGTAGCGAGGGCTCCCTTGGGCTTTGGTTGGAACACCAAAAGCACCTTAGCTACAGGGGGGTGTTCTGGGGGCTGCTTCCACCCAGAAGCCAAATTACTGCATGAGAATCCTGGATCCGATTCAGACCTAGAAGGGACCTTTGAGGTCATCAAGGTCAACACTCCCATTTTATAGATAATAATAATTACAAACCATAATACACTGCATCAGTGTAAGCGAAGTACTTTCTCCACATAATCTCATTTAATCCTTACAAGTCCATAAGGTCAAGATCTAGAGCTAGCAAGTTCTGGGTTTAAATCCTATGTTAGACCCTTATTAGTTATGTAACTGGGCCAATCATTTAACATCTGCCTGCCTCAATTTCCTCACCTGTAAAATGGGAATATTAATATCCCATGCTTCCTAGGGTTGTTGGGAAGATAAAATGAAGTGATATTTATAAGGTATTTTGCAAAGCTTGTTGCACTATATAAATGCTAGCTATTATTATGCGTTGAGTACTGTATACTTTAGAACTGATTGCATGACACAGGAGACACTGGTCCAGGACTCTCTGGCATACTGTGCCCTCGTCAGAGAAGGTGCCATGCTCTATATGCAAAGCAGAATTTCATTAGCTAAGAAGAAATGTGAGATGCATAAACTCCAAATATTATAAGGACTATTTGTGCCTGACCTGTGACAGAGCACGTCAAGCTTGAGTCGGTCTGATCAGCCACTGTAATTCGACTTAAATTGAGGGATGTCATTAGTTCTCTTCAAAAACTAAAGATAACCAATGTGCTGTATACTAATAGTATATTATTATTATACTGTTATGTGTTGTTTGCTATTATTATATTAATTAAATTATGTATAATTTATATATAATAAGAAACTATTACATATTATATACTATCATATTATGCATTATAGGCTACTATTACTCCTATTTTATAGATAAAGAAACTGAGGCTTACATGGTTAGAAGAAGAAAGGGGATAAGCATGGACATAGTGCTTATTATGTGACAGACACTGTACTAAGTGCTTTACAAATATTATCTCACTTGATCTTCACAAAATCTCTGTGAGACAGGGGATGTTATTATCCCCATTTTATAGTTGAGAAAACAAAGGCAGACAGAAGTCAATCACCCAGCTAGGAAGTATCTAAGGCTAAATTTGAATTCAGTTATTCCGGAGCCCAGGCCCAGCACTTTGTCTACTGTGCCACCGGACACCTCCAATGCAAGGAAATTGAGACCCAGGTGATGCAAAGTCACACAAGGAGTAAACGTCAATACCAGGATCCAGCCAGGTCCCCTGATCTCGCCCACCCCCCAGTCAGATGCAGCTCTGGAAATATCAGAAAAGACCAATATTCATGGATACTAGTATCCCCAAGGCTTAACCTTCATGTATACTAGAACCAAAAGGATCATAAATTCAGAGAGAATAAACTCCAACCCCCTCATTCTATGTTTGAGGTAACTGAGGTCCAGTGAAACAAGGCCCAGATTCACATAAATATAAAGTGTCAGAATCCAAATTTGGACCCAAGCTCTCTCATCCCAAATGAAGTACTCTTGCCTCTATATTGTGCTGGATGTTTTGTTTCCAGAAATAGATTTAGAAATATTACTTAGGTACCACTTCACACTTCTCAGATTGGCTAAAATTACAGGAAAAGATAATGATAAATGTTGGAAGGGATACAGAAAAACTAGGACACTAATCATTGTTGGTGGAGTTGTGAACTGATCCAACCATTCTGGAGAGCAACTTGGAATCATGCTCAAAGGGCTGTCAAATTGTGCATGCCCTTTGTCCAAAAATCTCACTACCGGGCCTGTATCCCAAAAAGATCATAAAAAAGAGAAAAGACCCACAAATGTAAAAATGTTTGTAGCATCTCTTTCTGTAATGGCAAAGAGCTGGAAATTGAATGGATGCCCATCAAGTGGAGAATGGCTGAATAAGTTGTGGTATATAAATGTAATGGAATATTATTGGTCTATAAGAAACAATCAGCAGGATGATTTCAGAAAGCTCCAGAGAGACTTATATGAACTAAGTGAAGTAAGTAGAACCAAGAGAACATTGTACACGGCAACAGCAAGGTTATGTGGTGATTAATTCTGATGGACTGGACTATTTTCAACAATGAGGTAATTTGGGCCAATTCTAATAGTCTTGCGGTGGAGAGAGCCATCTGTACCCAGAGAGAGAACTACTGGGGGCATCAAGAAAAGTACATCAGAATCACAACTACCTTGAGACAGTATGGTTTATCAAGAGTACTAAATTTGTAGTGGGAGGCCCAGATTTAAATCCTAATCTTTCTGCTCATTAATTGTAACCTTGATCCCTCTCTCACTTCAGATAAGATCCCTGAAACAACTCAAACAAAGCCACCAATGCCTCTGGGATTGTAGACACATCTCAGATGTCATTTCAATGGGAGGACTTGTCTGCTTCACTAATCCTGTATTTGAGAAGCACCTAATGAATGTTTGTTGGTTTCTCAATTGATATGTGGAAGGTCGTCATCCCAACTGTTTAAGTCCAATGGGAAGCAGCTATCTCCCAAGGTAAAATCTCTTTAGGCTACAGCCCAAAGCATGCTTTTGGTGCAGCTGAAAAATCCAATAAAAAACAAATATGTCTACATTTATATATGTATACATTGGTTCATCCACTCATTCAATGCCTATTTATTGTGTTGTGTCTAGTGCTGGGGGAGGAAGTTCGGGGAAGGCACAGGCCCTATGCTCCCAGAATTCCTCCTCTTGGTAATGACCTTTCCATTCTAGCACCTCACATGATGCTTGGCTTTATTCTGAAATGTCTTTATTTTATTGTATGATTAGTTTTATATATGCTATTAACCTCCCTATTTGACCATGATATTCTCACTAACCTTTGTTTCTTCTCATCTGTACCCCAATTCTCTTTTTTTATTGTAGCTTTTTATTTACCAGATATATGCATGGGTAATTTTCCAGCATTGACAATTGCAAAACCTTTTGTTCCAACTTTTCCCTTCCTACCCCGCCACCCCTTCCCCGAGATGGCAGATTGACCAATACATGTTAAATATGTTAAAGTTAAATACAATATATGTATGCATATCCATACGGTTATTTTGCTGCACAAGAAGAATCAGATTTTGAAATAGTTGTGTCTCTGCACACAGCAATCATCTGATGAATGTTTATTGGATTATCGAATGATTGGGTCTCCTAAGCAAAAGTTCTGTTGGATGAACCGTACCTCTGTCCAAGTTGCCATTGTCTGGAGTATGTCCCTCGTACAAAGTACAACTCAGAGAACAATAGAGCTTATACAAACACAAGAACAATGTAAAGAATAAAGAACATGGAAAGAATTAGGACTGGTGATGCTGACAATAATCAGTCATGATTCTAAAAGACTGATGCTGAAGCATCTCACCCCTGAAATAAGAGAGTTCAAAATACCGAAGGAGACATCCATTTTTGGACAAAGAAAATGTAGGGATGTCTTTTGCTTGATTATGTGTATTTCTTACAAGGCCTTTTCTTTTTTTGTTCAATCGAGAGGAGTGGTGGGAGGTAAAGCGGGATAGGATAGTGTTTCTAAAGCCCCCAAAAAAAGATGAAAAGAGAAGGAAACCCAGAAGGAATTACAGACCACAGGATGTCTTTTCAATGTACATACTAAACTTGTTATATTCTTAGAAAAAAAGCAAGCTCTAGATAATGGGGATTCCAGTTTCACCGACAATCCTCTTCTGTTCTGTAGTATATCTGGAAATGCTTATTTTATTTTAGTGTTTTAAAGTTAAGAATAAAAAGTAACAAAGGAGGGAAAGGAGTATAAATCAGAGCTTCGCTGCCACCTCCAACACAAGGCCCTTCCTTATCCCCCAGCACTGAAACAGTATCTTGTACATAAATGGTTATTGGATTGTACTGCTAATGCTTGCTACCTTTTGAAACTAGTTTATTATTTTTCTATTTGCTTATCTGTGTGGATCATGTATGCACCAGTTTTGTCCTTGTGTTTCCATTGATTAGGAGGTGTCCTGCACATTGGAAACAGTCACCTAGGTCTATAGAATATGGGTTGTTCATACCAGTGTATTCTGGGGAGCATTCCCATTGGCTCTTTTTCTATTCTCTCTCTCAACCTAGGAGTGTCCAATAAGCATCTGCCAAATTCAATTGAGTATAAAAAGGAGCAAAAGTTGGAGAAAGGTATTTTATGTTTTCTTAAAATGTTTCAGAATCTCCTTAGCATTGAAAGATAAATGATAAATGACAAAGCATTTAAACCAAAGGTTTGGTCATGATCTGGTTACTATGACTTCTGTGTTCCTGGGATTTAGATATCCCATTAAGAAATATTTTTAACCATCATAAAAACAAAAGTTCAGTTGATTTATTGTCTTGAATGAGCAAGCCAACATAATTGAAAAGAACAGGCACAAAAGCAGGCCAAAGATGGATGGTGCTAGTCTTCAAATCTGGGATTTAGAACCCCATGAAGCAAACTCTACAATTATGGCCCACAGAAAAGATAGAGCCCTTCAGGTCTCCATATTACATCGGATCACAGATTTAGAGCTGGAAAGGAGTATAAATGGTCCATCTTGTGTCCAACCTGTCATGTTACAGATGAGTAGCTCAAGGCCCAGAGGTGGATCTCTCAGTGACTTGCCTGAGCTCACAAAGAGTAAGGTCATACATAGCTGGGACTAGAATTGATACCCTTTGACTCAAACCCAATGACCTTTTCACTGAACTACACTACCTCTCGCCCTCTTTCCTCTCCATGCTTTCTTTTCATCAATAGACATTCTCCAGGAGACCAAGGAATGTGATGATTCCTTGTCTTTGCAGATCACCACTTTCCCAAGATGGAGCTTTGCCGTCATCAAAAGGATTGAAATGAATGATAACAAGAGAGCCCTAGTTTATGCAGTGGAAAGTATTTCCCAACCATCAAAGTAAACCCTTAAAGACGCCTCCTCTGAAAGTTGCATGTGGTACAGATCTGGCTATGGCAACTGTCAAGATTCAAAGCAGTTCCATATCTATAGGGCTTATGATTCAAAGGGGGGAAAGAGGAGGCAGAGGAACAGAAAAACTGGGGAAAAAAAAACAGAAACAAAGGAAAACAGAAGTTTTCTAACAGAAGGCAGTTAGATTATGAGGGGAAATGTACGGTACTTTTGTACTTAAAAATAGAGTTTTGCTACCAAATTTCTCTTTTCTGTATCTTATTGCAAGGAAAGAAATGAAAAAATCATCATTACCTTTCGATATCCGTGAGCCTGGAGGAATCTCGGAAACCTTTGGCAAAAGGATTGCTGTCGATTTTCAGCTTGGTTATCTGGAAATGAAAGAATACATGATGGTATCATGACTAGGGTTAAGGTATTAGAGTATCTGGTCAATTTGATGCTCTTAGCTCCTCCATCTCAAAAATTATGTTTCTGGAATGAAAGACTTTTTCTAAGTCCTTTTATTCATTTAATAAATATTGTTTATCTCCCCTGAAAAAAAGTTATCTTGCATTTCTTTCATAGATGCCTATATTGTATTTGTCATTTCTCTCAATAGAATTTAAACTCCTAACATTATACACAGCAACAAGAAATTATACAATGATCAATTCTGATGGACGTGACTCTTTCCACTAGCAACACGAGTCAGGCCAGTTCAGATAGATTTGTGATGGAAAAAGTCATCTATACCGAGAGAGAAGACTGGGGCCTGAGTGTGGATCACAACATAACATTTTCACTTTTTTGTTCTTGTTTGCTGGCATTTTGTTTTCTTTCTCATTTATTTTTCTTTTTGATCTGATTTTTCTTGTGCATCATGATAATTGTGGGAAAATATATAGAAGAATTAGAGATGGTTAACATATATTGGGTTACTTGCCATCTAGGGGAGAGGGAAAGAAAGGGGAAAATTTGGAACACAAGATTTTGCAAGGATGAATGCTGAAAATTATCTATGCATGTGTTTTGAAAATTAAAAGCTTTTAAAAAAAGAATGTAAGCTCCTTGATGATCAATATTGTTTAATTTTTGTATTTGTATGCTGGCCAATTAATGGTGCATAGAAAAGGCTAAATATGGACTGGACTTGCCAAGAATTCCCAGATGAGGGAGGAGCCTCCACTAATACAAGTGAGTGCCTTCTCTGTAATTAATACTCTTACAGAGCAGCTAAGAATGCTGGGAAAGTAAATTACTTGCCCAGGATGACACAGCCTATGTGTGTCAGAAGTGGGACTTGAACTCTGGTTCTTCCTGGCTCCACAGCCACTTTTCTGTCCACTACGCTAAACTGGCTCTGACAACTAACAGATGCTTAATAAATGTTTTTTGACTAATTGATCTGCCACAAATTAGGGAAAGTATAAAATTCTATTGCAGACTCAGGCTTATGAGGCTCCTGGTAAGACCAATCTATTCAGACCCATTAACCTAGAAGTCCTACTGTTCCCTTACAAAGGAGATTCTATAGAGAAAGCACCAAGAGGATTTCAACCCTTAGACCCTGTAAAAGAACTCACACAAATCCTCCTGCTGAATTCAAAAAAATTAAACATGGAAAAATAAAAAGGGATGTCTTGCCCATGGTATTTTTTTTTTATTTTGACTTCTGATGTCAGTGGCAGAGGGAATTCTCAGTAAGGGCGCCCCCTTCCCTGATGCAGGTCAACAAGTTAGTTGGATCCCTGGGAGGTTAAGTGATCAGTTAAAGTTAAGATCAATTCAGGGTTGAGTTCAGTAGGTATCAGAAGTGAATCCAAGTTTTCCCAACCCTGAGATTTCTCCATTCATTATAGTGTACTGCTTCCCCTCTGAATAATACACATCCAAAGCCTCTATCTAAACAGCAAGTAGTTCTGGCCCTCATATTTCTTTTTCATTTGTTAAACACTAAGAGGTTATTTTTAATCACAATTTTTAATCAGTTGGTTAGTAATAATCTTATAAAATAGCATATATATATTGTATATATGAAGTTATATTGCCTTCTAGGATGCAAGCTAGAATTAGTAGGTTGGAATACAAGATTTTAGGTTTCTAAATTTCATAGCATCTCAGATTTTGAGGTGGTGAGTTCAGCCAAATAAATGAACATCCTCTACCTCACTCAGTGTCAAACTTGGTTTTATTTTGATGGAAGGATGACAAGTGCTAGAAGCAGCTCATGATCCTCTCTACCACTTGTCATCCAAGCAGAAAAAGCTTGTAGCCCTCCCCTGAGAAGGAGGTTTGGAATCATGATTCTCAATAAAAATTGTGGTCAAAAGGGTCAAGTGGCTAAGGATATTTGCAACAGGGAGTTCACACCTCTTATTTAGCCTGGGATTGACTTTGGGAGGAGTGCTTCTAGTTTAAAAAAAAAATAATTTTTTGGTAATGTACTTGGTGCCCTTAGGATCTGAAAAGCTCAATCAGATTATAACATCCTCAAGAGAACAAGAACACAACCATTTATTAAATAACCACTATGCCTATCTTTATTCTGACTTGTTTCTCTCTTTAGAAATGTAATGAGGGCAGAAGACAAAAAGGGAAGGGAACAGTAAAGGATGAGATGGATAGAGAGAGTGTCAGGGGGAAATGAGGAACGTGAGACTGGGCAGACTCTGAGAGATAGAGGAGGACACAACTGAACAATAAGTGTGGGCTAGCCTTGGAATTAGGAAGAAATGGGTCTAGCTCCTGCTTCTGTCATACACTGGCCATGTGACTTGGGCATATCACTTAACCTCTCAATACTCCTAGAAAACACTACATATCTTTAAGTTGCAAAGTGCCAGTCTAGGTTTTTTGCTGCTTTTTGCCTTTTTTTTTGTATGCCCAGAAATTTGCCCAGTGCCTGGCATATAATAGGTACATAATAAATGCTACTTAGATGGTAGAGGGAGCTTCATATGCTAGGGAAATCTCAGGTCTGGACAAAAAACAAACATTTTGTACTAATGTAGTTATGAAAAATGTGCCGTGCAAATCTTAAAGAACTTGTTGAATGGGGCTGCTGTTGAAGAGCTGTTGGTGTGTGTGTGGGGCGGGTGCGTGTAAGTGGGGGTGTGTATGTGGGGGATGTATATGTGTGTGCTATGTAAGTGCATTTGTGTGGAGAGTGTGTGCGCTTATGTAAGTGTATCTGTGTGACTGTGTGTATGTGTATGTATGCATATAAGTGTATTATACATGTGCATTGGTGGATGTGTGTGGATTGCAGATTTAGACATATGTGTGTGTGTGTGTATATGTCCCTCACATTCTTTTCCCAAAGAAATGCTAGCAGCAGCAGCTTGTTTCTCTTGCCCAAATCCCTCTGTAACTAGGGATGTAGCCGAAGGTCTGACTGAATTATAATGCTTGAGAACGGGAAGAGATCGTAGAGATTATGGAGCACATTTTTTTTCAACTGATAAATGGAGAAACTCAGTCTCAGAAAAAGTAAGTGACATGACCAAAGTCATACATTCTGGTAATAATCATTTTATATTTAATTTTATTTACTTACTTGCATACATGATTTGAAGATAGAGACTTTCATTCTTTGCGTTGCTGTCTACACTTACACAACACCTAGCACATAGTAGGCAAATTAAACTGAATTATATAGAAATCAAAAAACAGAATGAAGTCTCAACTAAATTGAAGGATGATTCACAAATGGCCCCTGGAAAGGCAGATCCAGGAATAGGCAGAATGGCTTTTTGCAGGAGCAAAGGTAACAAGAAACATCGTTTGACAGCACACTTGGCCTTCCTCACCCTGCTGTGCTCAAGATGAAAACCAGAAGAAAAAAAGACCACCATTACAGTAAGGATCGCTTCTGCAAGAACATCAGTTGCAAAGAATGATGAGATAGAGAAATTCTAAGAAGCATTTGACAAGAACCTCAAAAGCAAGTCAGCATAAATATTGATACTTACTGACTTCAAAGCAAAATTGTACACAGTGGAAGAGATTTGCTGGATTATATAGTTGGGAATTAAAATACAAAAGAGGTCAAAGGCTAGTGGACTCCTAAGAAGCCTCAGCCCTAAAGATGATTAATGTTTTCTTCTAGAAGAGTTAGAAGTTGCTGGGTTTGTGAGCACTACAGAGATTATCTTAAAAGACAGGAAATGACTCATTACCAAAGTAAAGTCATTCAAACAGCTTCTCTAGGGGCAGACTTGTCAAAGTCAAAATCAACCTTTATTTAAGGGAAAGAACAACCATAATAAAAAGACACACGGTAGGATCACAACAATTCCTCGCTCACCTATTGGAAAAATACTGGGACAAAACAAGAAATGGAACAAGGAGAATATGGATGCAGACCGTCACCATTTTCTACAGAAGTTTAACTCATAGAAAGCAATGGACACGATAGGGAGGCCAAAAGAGCGAAAAACAGCTTGGTCAGTAAGCACTTGACTTTCTTACTAAATGGAGACATCTAATAACCATAAACTGCAAACTTCGAATATAAACTCATGTTCAAAACATTGTAAAAGGTGGTGAAAATCATGATTCTCCAAGCAGAAAACAGGAAGAGGAAAGTAAATCTTCAGAAAGCTTTTCATAAGATCCAACTTAACTAAATTATCAGAAGGGTTTTTCTAGACGAAACCACAAGGACAATACCAAAGAGACCAAAAAACCCCCACAATGCCAACATTTCTTTAGCAGAGTATCTTCAGAAGCAATCAGAATAGAACCACTGCATGGAGAGTCTACAGCCACACCAGTATTTGAGAGGAGACTAATTAGAAAGATCATGAAGGAAGGTGAGCAGTGGATGAATATTTGGTCCAGAACAAATAGATACAGAAAAGACCTGCTCTGGGGATGATGAAGCTTTAATAATACTGAGAGGATCAATGTTTAAGCTAATTGAAAGAGGGGAATAATATTAAACAAATGAAAATATAATGGATGATATTATTGGTGTAGGTAATCACTGGATCAAATGGTAGACACCAAAGTTGGGGTTTGGTCACATGAAGAATTCATAGTGGTCAGTCTTTGGCCAAAGGTAGATTTATTTAGGAAGAGATTTCAGACAAAATGAAGGGATACAATAGTATGGTGATAATATGGTAACAGCAAGGGATAAAGGAATGGTAAATATGAAATAGAGTGGGAGAGCATATCAAAGACAAGTTCCTCAGTGGAACTCACAATTACCCTGTAGAAAGGAAGAACCCCATGAGGCTGGGGCATTCCCTTAGCTGGCAGGTTAAATCCTGAAAGGGACTTAGCACCCTAAAAAAGTTAGTTATAAGGAGAAGGTTCCATAGTGGAGTTAGGAGAGATACCACATGGCATGGGGGAGGAAGAGTAAAGAGAAAGACACCAAGAGACAGAATGCTATGATGAACTGACCCAAAGGAGGGTCGCACCCTTGGGATGGCCCAGAAGTAGATTTTATCGGGAAAATTCAACCTCAGGGACATGACTGGGATTCCTGACAGGGCATGGGCATGGCAAGGTGAGACCACTTAAGAACTCTTCGGAGGGTGGGTCCCAGGAGTTTGACATAAATAACTTGGATTTCAGACTGGACCACCTCACCATGGGACCATGGAGCTAAACTGATCTCTCTCATAGCCTTCTGCCTGCTTGCCTCAGGGATCAATTCTTTAGTTTCTCACCATCCTAAACACCGTTCAGGACCTCACCATTATTATTAAAAAGAAAATGGATCAGGAAGGCATAACTACTTATGTTCTTACTTTTTCATTTCTATTTAAAAAAATTTGAAAATGACCTACACATATAGAGAAAGGATCCTTGATGAAAATATGAGAAGGAAACAAAGAGATTTTCACAAATAATTTTCTAAAACAATCTATATCCTCATAGTCACAAAGACAGATTGAATAGTGTAAAGAATACAAGATGCCATTATATTTATCATTGGTTGATTTTTTATAATTTGATATGATAGAACAAGATGAATCCTTAAAAGCTCTCCTACAGTAAGGAATTACTCATGTCACAATTATATACAATTTCTTGGCAGAAGGACAATCATGTAGTGAAAGCAAGGGTTAATGGATGCTAGCCCCAGTGCTGCCCCAGGACTCACAAATATTGAAGAAGGAGAAAGAGGAGGAAGAAGAAAAGAAGAACAAGAAGAAGGAGAAGGAAAAAGAGGAAGAGAAAGAAAAGGAAGAGGAGGAGGAGGAAGAAGAAAGCATTTATATAGAAAGTTTGCAGAGTATTTTCTGTCATCTTATCCTCAAAACAATCCTGTAAAGTAGGCATTATTATCATTTCCATTTTATAGATAAGAAAACTGATGTGAGAATTTGTCACCTGTCCAGGGTCACACAACTAGTCTTTCTTAACTCCAAATCCAACACTAAACCACTGTACCACCTAGCTGCCTGATGCTAAAAAAAAAAAAAAAAAAAAATACCTGTAGGGCAACAGTACATTGGTCAGCCTTCTTTTTTTAGAATTTTTAAAATTGTTATCTTTTTTTTACATTGCCTAAACTCCCTGTGTCCTTCTCCCTTTCTAAATAACTACACTTTGTAATAAATAATTTTTTAAAAAGGAAAAAAAACTCAGAAAAATTGATCAACACATTGAAAAATGCTGATATTATAAATGCTGTTCCCGTTTGTAGACCCTCCCTAAGGAGTGTCTTCTCATATAATTTCTTTTTTTAATAACAGATTTTGATATTTTCAAGACAGTTTTCAACAGTCACCTTTGCAAAACTTTTGTGTTCCAAAAATTTCTCCCTTTTTACTTTCCTCCCTCTCCCCTGAAGAGCAAGGGATCCAATATGGGTTAAAGATGTTCAATTCTTCTAGACATATTTCCATATTCATCATGCTGTGCAAGAAAAATCAGATCAAAGGGGGGGATGAGAAAAACAAGCAAGCACACAACCACAAAGGTAAAAAATCCTCTGCTTTCATCCACATTCAGTCTCCGTAGTAATTTGATATTATATCCAATTTGGGTCAAGCGATGTAAACATTCTACATGGCTTGGAGTGTGTGTATGTGGCAAGAGGTTCAGCAGAACATCCACTCATTAAGAAGACTGTCAATAGCAACTATAAGGTATAATGGATAGCGGCCTAGCCTTGAATTCAGGCAACCCAAATTTATTTCTAAGTCAGGATCAATCTTGTCTCTAATATTTACTACCTCAGGATCCTGGACTTTTGCCTTAATGTACCTTTGCACCTCCCCAGGACTTTACTTAATCAAAGATCATTCTTGATCCATGTTGATGAGGGAGTTGAACACACTAAAGAAAGCATAGATGTTTCATGGGCTTACTTGATAGAACCATCTAGTGCTCCCCAGGCATCCATCTAGAAATCTCCAAACACAGAAAAAATTAATCTTGAATGATTTGGTAGGGGTAGGAGAGAAGGGACATAGAAAATTTCCTAAAGAGAAACTTGCTTTGGTTTCTTTCTGTACAATTAAAATAAAATTAGGGAAAACCTCTCATTCAAAAATATTAGATAAGAGTTGATTGGTTCAATCCCAGTGAAATGTGTGGGAACTCTGTGGTTGGAAATACTGGCTCAAGAATACAGAAAGTCATAGAACTAGAAAAAAAAAAAAAAAAGAAAATTGTAAAAAAAAAATTAAAGAATGAAATAGATAACTGATGGGGCAGGTCATGCTCTCCATAATCTGCACAATCCCTAGCGGAGTACTATGAGAATAGTAGGTTCGATAAGTATTTGTTTAATATTTATTTGGCAATCAATCCACAAGCGTTTATTAAGCACCTACTTTATGCCCGGCACTGTTCAAAGGAAGTCAAAAACAATTCCTCAGCTTGAAAAGCTCATGTTCCAATGGGTGGTCACCAGTAAAAAGTCAGTCATCAAATATCTTTTTTATTAATTTGCTATTAAGCAATATTTGGGGAAGGGAGACCAATTCTATGATTTCATTGTTTAGCAGGATTCCCTATGGGGCAATACCCCTTCAAACGTATTTAATGTTAGGGAGTTTCCTGGGATTCTGAGAGATTAAGTGATTTGTCTAAAGCCATACAGCTCATTTGTATCAGAGATGGGACTTCAATCCAGATTTTTTTTGACCCTATGTTCAGCTCTATTCACTACACTACACTGCCTCTCATCAATAACTATTTTTGTGGATTTATCTTGCACTTTTGTCAGTTTGTTTTAATTTTAGGATAAAGGTCAAAATTTATAAGTGCAAAGTTCAAAAGTATAATCAATAAAATATCAAATAATTTTTTTTTTCATTCTGTTTCTGCTCAAGAAAACCTAGTTGTAATACAAATTGAGCACCAGTAGGTGGCGGAGTGGGCAAAGCCCTGGTCCTGGAATCGGGAATCACTGAATTCAAATCCAACCTCAGATACTTAGAATCTGTGGCTCTGGACAAATCACCTGACACCATTTGCTTCAGTTCCTTGTCTATAAAACGAGCTGGAGAAGGAAATGGCAAACGACACCAGGGTCTTTGCCAAAGAAAATCCCAAATGAGATCATAACGAGTTGGACATGACCGAATAATAACAACACACGTTGGGAAGAAATTGAGGTCTGGAAATGAGATTTGGGATAAACAATCATGTAGGTCAGAAATATATTGGATCTGCCAACTCACTTCCAGTTGATCAATGATGGACAAAAACAACTACACCCAGAGAAGGAACACTGGGAAGTGAATGTAAATTGTTAGCACTACTGTCTATCTACCCAGGTTACTTATACCTTCGGAATCCAATAATTAATGTGCAACAAGAAAATGGGATTTACACACATATATTGTATCTAGGTTATGCTGTAACACATGTAAAATGTATGGGATTGCCTGTCATCTAGGGAAGGGAGTCGAGGGAGGGAGGGGAAAATCTGGAAAAATGAATACAAGGGATAATGTTTTTTAAAAAATTCCTCATGCATATATACTGTCAAAAAATTTTATAATTATAAAATTAAAAAAATAAAAATAAAAATAAATAAATAAATGAAAAGAAATATATTGGATCTGGAGGCAATAAAAATTTAGAGAGAAAGAGATGGGGTCAGCGTAAAAGAACATAAGCTTTCTGAAAACAGAGGCTGTTGGCTCTTATTGTTGTCATTGTCTCCCTAGTACCTAGGACAGCAAATATTTATGGCACTGAATTAAATTAACCACTTAATTTAATTTAGATCCCAGTTTGAGGTGCTTCTATTCTCTTAACAAACACCATCAAAAGTGAAGACCGTACAAAAGAGTCATGATAAATGAGTGGAGACCTCGAAAATGGAAGAAGCTCATAAGAAGCCAGATGGATCCAGCCTGCATGAGAGAATCAATCTAGTATAGGTTCGGAAAGTTCAGAGAAAGCCTTTTTCTTGATAGTACACTAATGCACTGCTTAGAACCTGTAAGTCATATGTACATAGATGCTTTTGACTATCAAGATAATTCAAGCCCAGAAACTTTATTTTTCTTTGAATTTACCAGGTAATACAAAATGGGAGGCAGAGAAGCCATGCTAGCATATCTCTCTCTCTCTCTCTCTCTCTCTCTCTCTCTCTCTCTCTCTCCGGTCTCTCTCCTCGGATCGTCTCTCTCTCTCTCTCTCTTTCTCTCTCTCTCTCTCACACACACACACACACACACACACACAGACACGCATGCAAGTACACTGTGGCAGGACACAGTCATGTGATTTTTTTTAAAGGAAGAATCTACAGATCAATTCCAGTGATCTTGCCATGGAGAGAGCCGTCTGCACCCAGGGAGAGGACTAGAGGAACTGAGTGTGGATCACAACATAGCATTTTCACTTTTTTATCGTTGTTTGATTGTATTTTGTTTTCTTTCTCATTTTTTTTCCTTTTTGATCTGATTTTTTTTTTTGCAGCATGATAATTGTAGAAATATGTTTAACATATATTGGATGACTTGTCATCTAGGGGAGGGCGTGGGGGGGAAGGGAGGGAGGAAAAAAATCTGGGGCACAAGGTTTTATGGGGGTGAATGTTGAGAGTTGTCTGTGCATGTGTTTTGAAAATAAAAAGCTTTAAAAAGAAAAAAAGGGAAGAATCTAAAGACTGGAAAGGAAAGGAGGCAGGAAAAAAAACTGAGATTGCCCTATTGATTTTTGGTTATTGGGGACTACCCAACCCTCTCTTCTGTGCTATTTGCCTTTGGAAGCTCAGATGGGCCCGTAGGGCCAAGTTTCCCTAGAAAACTGTAATATGAATTTCGCCAAACAACTGAGCCCTTACCATCTTTTTGTAGTATTATAACTTTGCTATCTCTAAGATCTGGTAGGGATTGCAGATATTAATGACATCCTGTCTAAAGGTAAGACTGGCCCTCAGGGACTGTCTCACCAACCACAAAGAGAACATCTCCTCAAAAGCACTAAAAAATGAAACTTAACCTATGCTTCAACTCCAGAGCAGTGGTTTGACTGTTCAAACAAATGCATGACCTTTACATCTTAAATTATGAGATAGTTTGTTGAAAGTGTAATGTATTTAACTCTTATCTAATAATGAACAGAAATGTAATTAGCCCCTTGTAAAAGACAGAGGAGAAATGGCAAAAAAAATCTCCATTTTTATTGCTCATAAATAAAACTTCTGGCATACAATAAATTAGAAGCAGTTTCAAAATTTCTATTGGGAAGTTTAATTTTATTTATAGGAGTCACAGAAATAAGCACTTATTTGTCCACAGTTTGAAGTGGGTCTAATATGAAATGGCCAGTGTGTCTCAGTTTCCTTATCTTTAAAATGAGCTGGAGAAAATAATTTTATTAAATTATAATATTGTTGAATTTTTCCCCCCTGAGGCTGGGGTTAAGTGACTTGCCCAGGGTCACACAGCTAGGAAGTATTAAGTGTCTGAGACCAGATTTGAACTCGGGTCCTCCTGAATTCGGGGCTGGTGCTCTATCTACTGCGCCACCTGGCTGCCCCCTTAAATTATAATATTAAATGTTATTCTCCTTTTCATTAAAATCATATTATTAAAATTTTTATTCTGTTTCTTTAAAATTATGTTATTCTCCTTTCTTTTCATTCTTGCTCTTTTTTCCTCCATAGGAATTTATGCTTATTTTGAGGCAGCAAGGTGGCAACCTAGTGCACTAGACCTGATGTCAAAAAGTCCTGGGTTCAAATCCAGCCTTAGACACAATAGCTATGGGACCTTAAGCAAGTCATTTAACCTCAGTTTGCCTCGGTTTCCTCACCTGTAAAACAATAATAACAGCACCTATCTCACAGAGTTGACATGAGGCTCAAATGAGATGATTATAAATGTTGTGCACAGTTCCTACTTAATAGGTGCTATGTAAATGTTAGCCATTATCATCGCCACTAATAATAATAATAACAATATCACCCTCAACAAACTACTCATATAGCACTTTAAAGTTTAATTAAATATTAAGGTATTTAATAAAAATTTTCTCATTTGATCCTCCAACAGCTCTGAGAATAAGTGCTCCGTAAGTTCTACTTTACAAATGAAGAAATTGAAGCTCAGAGAGATTTAAAAATGTATCTAGGGTCACAGAACTCATTAAATAAATAGAGAAGGATTTGAACTCGGGTTCTTCCTAACATTGCACCACACAGCTTCCTCTATTTAGATCTCTTAGAATTCTTAGCTTTCTTCAATATTAAGCTATAGAGGGCTGGAACTCTGGAGAAGTATACTTGAAATAAGTGTAATACCTAGACCACAGGAGGCACTAAATAAATGCTGTTGGACTTTGGGAGTACAGCCTTCAATCTTGAATTTAGTCAGTCCTGGATCCCTGATTTGCTCAATGGCACGGTACACATAGTCAGCCTGAACATTTTTCCTGGTAGAGCCATGAACTCTCCAAATAACAGAAACCTGGAGCTTTAACATGACAGGCGCATGGAGAATCAGACAAACATTTATTAGCTGGCCTGCTATTGGCTACAGTGCCAACAGCACTGCTAAGATCTGAGGATCTAAAGAAAGGCAAAGGCTCTCAGCGTGATGGAGAATGTTCACCAACATCTGAGAGCCTGACAAGGTGCACAGGAAGGATGGATGGGATCTAAATCACTAGCACAAGTCAGGGCAAGGCTTCTTGTAAGAGAGAGGATTTTAGCTGGGACTTGAAGGAAGCCAGGAGGCAGAGATGAGGAGTCTGGTCAGGGAATGTCCTGTGTGAAGAACAGCCAAGGAGGGCAGGGGCTCTGAATCACATGGTACAGGGGGTAAGGCACGGCAGAAATGGAGTAGCTCGGAGCCACATGATGAAGGGCTGTGAGCACCCAACAGAGCATTTTCTATTTGATCCTCCATAGGGTGAAATGAGCTCCCATACAGGTCCTGGGCCCGGCTTTGGAGGCTCTTACCTCACATTCTCCATCAGAAACCACAACTTTGAAGGAGAGCAATGACGGTTTTTGATGTGACTTTCAAGGCTGTTTTCTTTCCTTGCCCTTATTGCAGAGATTATCTTTATGTTTCCCAAGTTAAAATAAAACACAAAATGTCACATTTGTGGAAGGTAAGGAAAGAGAAAAGGAGAAAAGGGAAAAGAAGAAGGAAAAAGGAATGTAAGAGAAGGGACGGACAACTTTGAAGTGATTATGAATGAATTGATTTCTCCAATTAATAAGAGAATGTGAATTTAATTACTGGCATATAAAATTGTTTGCCCTGTTGGTAAGATTTTATTAAAGTAGAAATAGAACTACAGGAAATTCAGGAATCACTTCACTCATTATTAATTAATCATAGATTAGGTTCCAAGTTCCATGGAACATTCAGCTGCTTTCATAAAAACATGTCATCAGTACACATACGTTTCCCAAACCACACATGTCAGAAGCTCTCTGTAATTTAGCCAATGGTCTTGTGGATGGCTGTAGTTGAAAATTCACCATCTGCATACAGCCTAGAAATGACCCCCAAGTTCAGAGAGAGCTAGTGCTTGGAAAAGAGTCATGAACTCCCTCAGCAGACCAAGTCTGTCCAAACTGATAGAGGCTTCTAGCATTTGTGTACCTCACATAGCTCCCTGCCCCCACCAACAAAACATCCCAGACTTTATCAGAGGGTACCTGCATGCCCACAGCTAAAGTTGGCACCCGCACAGCCTACTCCTCCCTGCCTGCACAAGGACCCTCTCCCAAACATTCTGCCCAAGCCTTTTTCCATTTTCCTTCTCCAGTCAGACATTGAACCCCCATCTGCACCCCTGCCAGAAGAAACCCTTAGTCTTCTCTTCGCTCTGACTCTTAAAACCAATCCCCTCTTTTCCCAGCAGTGGCCGGCCACTCCTCTGGAGCAGACTGCCCATGCATCCTAAGGGCTTGAAAATCTTGCCATTCGTCCTTTAACCAAACCTTCAGAACTCCTGGTACTTTCCATCTATTCTGCAGCTGAACTGTTATACATGTGTCATCTTAACTAATGAGAGTGTGAGGAGCAGAGACTATCTTCCTTTTCAATTTATCTGCCAAATGGTTTGTGTATAATAAGAGGTTTCTTAAAGGTTCTTTTACATCCATTCAAAAGGCCATGATACTAGACAAAATTGAGAACTTTATCATTTTAATTATTATATTAATTGATCATATTGTAGATTAATTTAATTAATATGTTAATTTATGCTTATTTATTTTCTTCACTCACCATGAGTTTATTAATTATATGTCTAGCATAACATTTAGGATGATATTCTTAAATTTTTGTGGTCACATCAACTTTCATGATAACTGGCTAACTTCACACACACAATGAAAAATAATATTTTGGGGAGGAGTCAAGGCAGTACTATCTATTCTCCAGCACCTAATACATAGCCTTGCCTGTAATAGATACTTCATAATTTTTAAAAATTAATTATGACTTTTAGCAGTTAGATTTGAGCATGGATGTATTTAAGTCATCAAGGAAACATGGTCTACCTATTTTGTGATGATCTAACATCACGTAATAATATAACATTAAAAAGAACAAAAGGAAAGGAAGCATACATTTAAAACAGAAGGGAGGAAGGTCTGGGAAGTTGGTCAGAATGGGAAAAGAATGGGGTAAAGCGGGAGTACAAAGATGATGTCGTAGTAGCTTCCCAACCCCATTCACATAATGAGCTTCAGCATTCTAGACCCTGATAAGCTGCTGGCTCCAAACTGGGCTTGGGTTTTATGGGTGAAATAGGTGGTCCTGTTCCTCATCTTTTTTCATGTTATAAGTCCTTGCTGCCCAGCATAAAGGAAGGGCCGGCTCCAAACCACAGCGCCATACTCCTGATAATTAACATGCAAACTGGCTACTCACCAGCTGATTCTGGTAGGCAGTGACAGCTGTGAACACGGTCTCAGGGAAAATAAATGTCCTGAATTCTTCAGACTTCAGATTGAGCAGGGAGGCAGTGTGGTCCTTCTTCTTAATGATGTGAACTCTGGGCTGGTATTTGTGCATAGAGTTCAGAATAATATAAAAAGAAGTAGAAAGTAGAAAATATGGGCTGAAGTGACAGTTCCATCCATTTCAACCAGACCTTATTTAACTCAAAGGAGCCAAATTTTTAATAGAGATTTTAATAGTACAAGATAGGTGAGCCTGCCATCTTAGGATCATGGATTTTGAACTGAGCTGTCAGGATTCATTTCCAACGGAGCATTCCAAGTTTCAGTGGAATATTCAACTGCTTTCAGAAAGCATGTCATCAGTACACTTACTTCCCCCAACCAAATATATGAGAACTCTCTATAATTTAATGGCTGGTCTTTATGCATTGCTGTAGTTGAAAATTCAATACCTGCATCCAGTCTGCTCGGGTTTGTCTCCTGCAATTCCCTTATTTTTCAGTTAAGGAAACTAAGGACCAGAAAGATTAAAAGATTGGTCTAAGGCCACATAGGTCATAAGTAACTGACCCAGCATTTGAATCCAAGCCCCAGAATTCCAAATACAGCGTTCTGTAAATTGTTCCCTAACTATTTAGAGTTAGCCTAAATATACAAGGATCTGTGTTTTCTATCAATGTGCCTTACGTATTTAAGAACCCAATCAATGTTTATTGAATAGCGTACTGGGGAAGTGTTCTGGGTTTGGAGTCAGATTACTCTTGAGTGACCTCTAACAACTCACCAGCCTCAGTTTCCATCCCTGTAGAATGAGGGGGTTAGAGTGGGTAGTCTCTGAGGTTTCTTCCAATTCTGAACCTTAAGATTTTGAGAATTTTCATCAGTGTGAATACTGTATTTAGCATTTCTCTTCCACCCTTTGGAAGATAGTCTTTATGAATTGCTGCAACTAAGAGCACCCACTGCCTGTTGGCCCAGTACTTAGTGATGAATTTCTCCTCTCTTTGCTACTTACTGGTTTTATGAAGCTACACCTACTCTGCAAGCTTTCAGAATTTGGTAGAACATGAAAATCTGCTTCCACTGGCAGAGACTTGGAGAACTTATAGCTATTCTTTCCCTACCAGAATGTGGTATAAGAGAGAGGCATTAGTGAATATCATGGTTATACAACCAGAGACAAAGAAGAAAAAAGAAGGAGGAGGAGGAGAAAAAGAAAAGGAGAAAGAGAAAAAGGAAGAGAAAAAAAGAGAGAACCATAAAATCCACATTTTAAAATTTAATTTAAAGATTGGATGTCACCCATATCCTCCAAGAGGCACCACGTAAGCATGCCATCCTGCATCATCATGGGATAGCACTGAAGAGTCACATCCATGATTCCCCTAACGGCTAACAAGAGTAATATCCTTACAAGCTGTGCAGCTGTTTCTTTTCTTGACATTTGGGGATGGAAGTGGGGGAGGGGAGTGAAGAGACAACTGCTAGTACCTAATTGAATTGCTGATACCAATTAGGTCATTACAAATTTGCCTGTTTGTTCTGTCCCCAGAGTTGTTTTAGCATATGGACACTAAACTCCATGGCCCTAAAGTCTGAATTAAGAAATTAAGTATTTAGGAGGACCAAGTGGGGAAGAGCAAATGCCACGTGGAAATCTTGACTTAATTCATAATCCATGGACTCACTGGTTTCTAGCATATTGTGTTGCTGGGCATAGTCATTTTCCATTTGAATGCTAATAAAAGCTGCCAAAATACAGGTGTCAATGCAATAACATTCACCAACCACATAGTCTTTTGGTAATCTTTTCTTTTGGAACCAAATACTCTAATATATAATAAAATCAGGGCAATTCTGAGTCACTTTTCCAAAGAGACATCTTTTCTAGAGACTTTTCCCTCAGCCTCAGGTTTTGTGTTCCCAAGGGTCTATGGGTTCAGCCTCAAGTTGAGGGAGACAAATGTGATGAGATGGGTTTTTATTATCCCATTATTTCAGCTGAATTGTGCCTCTTCCCTAGATCATATTTGCTAATCCCACAGGGTTTTCAGAAAATGGCTATTCCATATTTTAGTACTTGTCGATATTTGACCATCTTTTTTCTTCAGAATATTTTCACCTTCCTTTTATTAAAGGAGTCTGCTCCCTCCAGATTATTCTAACTTTGAAAAAATTTTTTCAAGTTTGTAAGCAGATTTACTTACATCAATGCAGTTGAGTGGGAAGAGTCCTGGCTTTAAGGGTGGAGAGCTGGGATACTAATGTTTACCACTTCAATGATCCTGAAACAAGTCACTTTACCTCGGAGACCTGCTCTCAATCAAGATTCTGATGCTTATCACCTTGTATGAATTTGGGTAAGTCTCCTCTCCATTCTGAACATCAGTTTCTTTCTCCATAAAATAGAAAGATTAGACTAGACATTCTTAGAAGTCTCTTTTCAATTCTAAATCTCAGATTTTATCATTCTATCACTAGGTCAACATGGCAATTTTCTTTCCCAGTTTAAGTCTTTTTTTTTAGAAAGACATCAATTTTGCCTTGTTGAGTTGATCTTCTGGGTAAAAATGATTGATCTTTGTTTTTAGACAAAGGCCAGTTTTACTGTGGTCCCCTGTGTGGAATGTCACCCTCCAAAAATAACTCCACTTTCATATGCTAAAATAATTGAATTTTTTCATAGTTTATTGCATTTATTTCATAGTTTCATCATTTCAAATGTGGCCATAACCTCCAAGGCCATCTAGTCCAGCCCCATCCCTTTTACAAGTTAAGAAAGGTCAGAGGTCAGAGAAGCTAAGTCACTCAGATAGTAGGTGGCAGAACAGAAGCTGGATCTGGAGACAAGAAGACCTGGATTCAAATCTGACTAGAGATACTTACAATTGTATCTATATAGTCAGTCAAGTCATTTAACCTCTGTTTGCTCTGGGTTTTTTAAACTGTAAAATGGGAATAAAATAGAACTTATCTCTCAGGGTTGTTATGTGGATCATATTAGGTATTTGTAAAGCCCTTAGCACAGTGCCTGGCCCTAAGTAGGTGCTATATGAATTCTAGCTAATATTAGCATCGTAGAATAAATTATCTCTTGAAACAAGTGGTTGTTAATCCTCAGTTCAATTTTGGAAATTTGAGGATTTTTTTTCCCTAGTGACCATTCAGATATGTCAAAATAATCAGAGTTCATGAAGTATAAAAGTATAAAAATAAACCCAGGTCCATGTTTTTCTTATTTGCATAATGTTTAGTTCCATGTATGGTCTCAACTCAAGTCCAGTAAGAGGCCGATCTATCTATCCTCCATTGGATTTCTTGAGCAACTCAGACAGGCAATGCAAGTCTTTTGACGTTGGATTGAAATTAATGTTGATCTGCCATATGAAAAAGTTGCTAAGAGCCTCTTGTTTTCAACTCATCTGTTTCTGGGAACAGAACAGTCTCATTCCTTGCTGCAGTATAAGTTATCACAAATCCTTCCTCAGATCTACACATGACCCTTGTGTAGGAAAAGAAGTTCATCATAAAATCTATCCACTTTTTCATTGTATTGCTTGGTTATAAATTGTAATGGTCCAATGAAAACTCTCACAAGATGCTTAATTGGCTACCATTTCTTGAACCAAAATAAAAAACCGCAGAAAAACAAAGAATGGCTCATAATGTTGCATCTAGTTGGTGGGTGCAGTGCATAGAGTGCTAGATTTGGGGTAAGAAAGTCCTCAATTCAAATCCCACCTCAGACACTAGCTATGTGACATGAAGTAATCATTTAGCCAGTTTCAGCCTCAATTTTCTTATCAGCAAAATGTGGACCATTAAGGGACCTCTTTATAGGGTTGTTGTAAGGATCAAAATGGATATCATATGCAAAGCACTTAGCAAAACTTAAAGCACTGTATAAATTATTGTTTTTTTCCTATTGTTATTTTACCCGGTTAATATGAATATATGGTTGTAAATTATAGAACACTGGTCTCCAAAGAACTGAAAATGAAAATTATCAAAAGGATAATGGAGATCTTGCCCAGAGGGAATGAATAGATAGTAAAACAGTACAGTAAAGCAATTAGGAAGAAGAACCACTGGAAGCAGTCCCATCAAAGCATGTACAAATGATAAAGAAGATAGGTTGGTCCAGAGGCAAGAGAAAGGGATAAATAGACAGCGCACCAGCTCTGTGCTCCCCTGGTGTACTTATGTTATTAAGAGATGTTCAGATAGGTCCCTAGACCGATCCAAGTGGATGCCTTGGGGGCAAAGTGTTGGGAAAATATGGACTTAGGTCAAAGAAGAGAGACAACTACAAATGGGTTACAATCCTTTAGCAAAAGAGGAAATATCCACACTGATGAAATCATAAAATCATTTGAGGTGGGGTGGGGGAGTATATATTCAATGATTCAATTAGTTATCTCAGTCAGCATTTACCATGTCTTTTAAAAAGGCTTAAAATGTCTTAGTAACCTTTTCTAAATGACCCTCCATTGGTCTCCCCTAATATTGGGTTTGCATTTTTCTCTGTGCTTACCATATTATGTTGCACATTACAGCTATTTGCATATATAACTTATCTTCTTAAATAACTATTTTGTACTTGTTTTATTTCCCTTACTGAAATGGTAGACATGTTCTTAATTTTTAAAAAGTGTCATTATGAAAGGAGAAAGAATAAGAAAGAGAAGGGACAGAAGGAAGAAAGGAAGGAGGAAGGAAGGAAGAAAGGAAGAAAGGAAGGAAGGAAGGAAGGAAGGAAGGAAGGAAGGAAGGAAGGAAGGAAGGAAGGAAGGAAGGAAGGAAGGAAGGAAGGAAGGAAGGAAGGAAGGAAAGAAGGAAGGAAGGAAGGAAGGAAGGAAGGAAAAGATGAGAAAAGAAGGAAAAAGGAAAGAAAGAGAGAAAGAAAGAAAGGGAGAAAGAGGGAGGGGGAGGGAGGATGGAAAGGAAGAAGGAAGAGAGAGAGAGAGAGAGAGAGAGAGAGAGAGAGAGAGAGAGAGAGGAAAAGAGGGAGGAAGAGAGGGAAGACAAAGAGAAGGAGGGAGGAAGTAAGAAAAAAGAAAGGAAGATGGAGAGAGAGGAGAGGAAAGGAGTGAAACAAGAGTAAGAAAAGGAAAAGGAGGAGAGGAAAAGAAAGAAGAGAAGGAAGAGGAGGAGGGAAGGGGAGGAGGAAGAAGAGGAGGAAAGGAGGGAGGGAGAGAGAGGTGGATCAGTCCCAAACACTAATTCCACATTTGGATTTGTTTCCAGTTGCACTGTTCGGGGCAGGTCACTTACATGGCCATGTTGATCCAGTTCATTATTTGTGAGTTTCACTTTTTCAAAAGACACCATCTGTTTCAGCAGCTGCTCTCCGGTAAAAGGAGAATCTGGGTGCACGTACAACCTGGGGGAAATGACACAAGAAGCTTTTCACAGTGAGACACATGGAACCTGAGCTCTAGGAGGCTCTCACAGCCTGATTCTAAAGCAGGGGTGGCTCATTCGTGGTTTTGTATCCCCAGAACCTAGGACAGTGCCTGGCCTGTATGAGGCACTTGGTCAATGTTTAGTAATTGATTGAAGGGGCACTCAGCTCATGGAAATGATGCTTTGGCTTTTTGTTTTGTTTTGCTTTAGCTACTCCATATTAAATGCAAATCACAATCGATGGCGTAAGGGTTCTCTTAAAAGACTCTAACCTCCTTTGGTTTATATATATATATATATATATATATATATATATATATATATATATATATAATTATTTTTATATAAATATATAATATAAAATTAATATATATTATATATAATGTATATATTAATTATAATTATAAATTGATAATATCCAGTAATCATACAACATTTAAAAATTGACAAAGTTACAAATAACCCATTTTATTCTCACAACAATCCTGTGATACAGACACTATTACTGTCTCCATTTTACAGGTAAGAAAATTGAGGCAGACAGGTTAATCGATTTGCCTCAGGGTCACAAAGTTAGTAATGTCTGAAGCAAGATTTGAACCCCCTAACAGTCTAAGTCAATGGCCTACATAATGGGAGGATCCCTTAATTCTAGTGCCTTTGTTCTGAGATTGTCTCCAATCTCTCCTGTCCATATCTTATTTGTACATGATTGTTTGCATGGTATCTCCTCCACTAAACTGGAAATTCCTTGAAAGTAGGGGCTGTTTTTGCCTTTCTTTGCATCCCCAGTGCTTAGCACAGTGCTGGTGTCTTTACTATGTGTTTAAGAAATGTTTATTGACTAACTGATTTGTAGCTTCTTTTCATAATCCAAAAGAGTCAAAAAAGGAAAAAAAAGATACACATACAAGTATTTTTGGGTCAGGAGTCTTGGGTTTGACTCAATAGCTTCATCACTTGCCCTGTTATCACTAGCAGATCATGTTACTTTACAGTGCCTCCATTTCCTTATCTTCAAAATGGGGATAGTACCAGTAACTGAGCTGCCCATTTCGCTGGATTGTAGGAGAATACTTGGAAAACTGCTTTAGAGATGTAAATTATCACTGCAGTCATTGTTTAGCTTTCCAATAAATTAGATATGGCCAATGATTATAACATCTGAGTTGTGTCAGTATCATAAAACAATTAGGTCTTCCCACTAAATGTTTTAAAAGATTACTAATAACATATCCTACCAAACAGATGGAAACTAGGCAATTTAAGTAGAAAATAACTTCAGCAACTTGATTAACTCAACCCAAAGATTATCCAGCCTAGAACTTTCTGGCCATCTTCAACTTAGACACTATTCAGATTCTAAAGAGAATCATTGGTAATTGGTAATAATAATATGGTAATTCAGGAAAAACTGTTTTCCCCATCCCCCATTTGATTATTTTTTCTAATTATATGTAAAGATAGTTTTGGACATTCATTTTTTATCAGATTTTGAGTTACAAAAAAAATTTTCCCCTCTTTTTCCCCTTCTCCCTAAGTCGGCAAGCAATCTGAAGTAGGTTATACACATATATGGCCATATGAAATATATTTCCACATTAGTTGTAGTATGAAAAAAGAATTAGAACAAAAAGGAAAAACCATGAGAAAGAACCCCCCCAAAAAAAGGGAAAATAGTACGCTTCAATCTATATTCTTTCTTTGGATATGGATAGCATTTTCCATCTTGAGTCTTTGGTAATTGTTTTGCTTAAATCGTTGCAATTCTCAGAAGAGCTAAGTCTATCAAAGCTGATCATCACCCATTGTAGCTATTAGTACAATATTCTCCTGGTCCTGCTCACTTCATTAAAAATTGCGAACGCTACTTTTCTGGAGCTTAGCTTCCCATCTGTGGTTCATCTATGCTCTCTTCTCCTCCTCTTTATTCGTGTTTCACATACTCTACTTTTAATAATAATGACATAGCAGTAAACCTACAACTTTACACCTCGGCAGCTAGGCAGTAGGCTGGAGTCAAGAATACTCATCTTCCTGACTTCGAAGTTGATACTTTACTAGCTGTGTGACTCTGGGCAAAACACTTTACTCTGTTTGCCTCAGTTTCCTCATCTGTAAAATGAGGTAAAGGACATGACAAATCACTCTAGTATCTTGGCCAAGAAAACCCCAAATAGGGTCACAAAGAATCAGATGTGGCTGAACAACAATAAACCTAGAGAAGAGAATAGTGTAGTGTAGAACACTGAATGTAAAGGAATAGTAGAAGAATAGGATTGTTTGGGGATCATTTCTATCAGAACATCATTGAAAACAAGTAAGAATAAAACAACAATATTAATACTAGAAAATATTAATAGTCCATATTGATGTAGTACATTAACTTTGCAAAATATTTTACAAATTTTCTCATTTGGTCCTCACAATAATTTTGTGCTTTCAAAATCCTCATTTTACAGATGAGGAAATTGAGGCAGATACCCAGAAAGTAAGTTCCTGAAACAGTGTTTGAACTCAACTCATCCCGACACCAAGTCCAACACCACTGTACTTATCCTAGAGAATTCAACCAGTTAATAAATATTCATTAAGTGCCTAGTATGTGCTAAGCAATAAGTTGTGCTGCAAGTTATCTCAGACTGTTATCTCAGACTGAACTATTGCCCACAATCTCTAAGAAATAATACATCCATTAAAATAGATTTTAAATTTTAAATTTTAAAATAGATTTTAATAGATTTTAAATAGATTTCACCAAAGCAAATTCTCAGACTCTCCAAGGTACAAAAAATTTTGAAGAAAATATTTTGGAAATATAAACCAAGCAGAGTAAAATCTCCAGTAAATTTCCATTGGAATTATCCTAAAGCAACTTTCAGCGAGCCCATAGAAAATGAACTTGCATCCTAATACTTTTATTCAACTACTAAAAGCAATTATTTTAGCCACCTTGCAATGATCCATGACATATTAAATATTAAAAGTAATAGGCTAGCAACTCTACCAAGAACTATTTACATCTGGACCCCATAAAAAAAGATGAAAAGAATGACATAATAATGATAGGACTACAAAAAATAGACATTAACTGGAGATTAGAAATATATACCAGAAACTCACTATCTTTTAGAAGCTTATAGATAACTCACAGCTCAAATAACCTTGGAAATTCAGTAAATAGAATGAAGTGGAATTAGTATGTCTTATTGCCTATAAATAACCACTTCAACTTAATACTGATACAAAGGGAAGCTGGGTAAAAAGCACCAGTCAGGAGGATATGAGTTAAAATCCAGCCTGAGAGACTCACTAGCTAAGTAAACTTGAGGAAGTAACTTACCTAAAGCAAAACAATATGGATCCAAAGAAATTCGAGAACAATAGTATTTTTAAAAATAGATGTTGCTATACTGAATAGTCAAAATCTTCAAATTACACTGATGAAAAGATTTCATGACAAGGCTTTGTAGAAGATCTCACGTGATAATAATATGAGGTTCGTGGCATCTCTATATTTTTGTGACCACTACTGAGAGGTATTAAAGAAGCCTTAAAGGAGCCTACTGAAGATGAGCTTATGTCCCAACACTTACTCAATTACAAACCTGTATAATGGCACAGTCAATATAAAAGAATAATAACAGGAGAGTAACTTACCCAAAATCTATCAAAAATATAAGAATGAAATAATAGTAGCTAACATTTCTGTAGCACTTGAAGATTTACAAACCACTTTATTTGTCATTTCATCTTCTCAAATTCCCTACAATGCAGATGCTATTTTTATTCCTATTTCATAGGTGAGAAAATGAAACTAAAAGGTTAAGGAAAACTTGCTCAAGAATCAAGTAGTTGGTGTCTACAAATTCAGATCTCTCTTGATTCTCGTAAAGTCAACATTCACCCACTGTGTGTCTATGTCTTGCTACCCCATTCTAGCATCATTTTTATCAACATATTTACTGAATTCATTTTACACCCAGCAGAGGATGAAGCAAAATAAAAGGGGATAAACATACTAAATCATTCAATGTAAACAGCTTATTTGGTTTGAAAATATTGACTCAAATAAAACTTTGGATCAAGTGAAAATACTCAGCCATTCACATTGACTCTAAAGACAACAACTAGATTTTTACTTTTTTCACTTGCATTTTTGCCATGTTCATAAATCTAATGACAGATAATGATGATGATATTGATACACACTTTCATGGAAGTTTTTCCACTTACAGAGCACTTTTTTATTATAAATTCTTAATAATGTTATACCTGCTTTACAAATGAGATTAGATGAGTCATTAACCCAGCTGGGAGCAGGTACTACTTACAGAGATCCTCTGAGTCAGTGTCCTTTCCACTATCCCATACTGCCCTTGTGGGCATCTGCCACAATGTCTAGCAACACTATTAATATAAAGTATAATTTGAGAGTCAAAAGAAACGCAGACTATTCTAACTACAGAAACATGATAACGTTTTAAAAGCAATAAAAGGTATTAGGTTGATGACCTAAAGAAAAAACTATCTGGAATAAATTCAAGTTCAAATGCTCCAACAATAATTTAGCACCAATTAAAAACACTAGCACATTTTTAAAAATCATCGTCTCTACCGCCTGCAATCTATTCTCTCTAAAACTTCCTAAATGTTATTCCTGAAACATAAATCTGAAGTTGTCATTCCCTTATCTCAAAACTTCCAATGGCTCCCTGTTTTCTCTACAAATAAAATACAACTCCTCATCCTGTCATTTAAAGCCCTACTCATAATGGCTCCCACCTACCTTTCCAATCCCATATTACCTCACTCCCTTCTATCTATTCTTTGCTTCAATCTAGATGTCCTACAAACTGTTTCAGTTAATGTTCAACCTTCTACCTTCGCCACTCTTAAATCTAGAATGAATCACTTTTACCTCTTAAAAAGACTTCCCTCAGAGTACCAACTCTTACACCTTGTGTTTCCTTATCCTCCCGGTTGTAAATGCTCTCATACACTTGAACTGTGTGTGTGTGTGTGTGTGTGTGTGTGTGTGTGTGTGTACGTGTACATGTACTTAATATGACTCCTTGAAGTCAGAAACAAGGGTCAGGACTTTTCCTTCAAATTACAGTTTTAGGAGAATTGCCCAGAACCCAGAGAATGACCTGCCCTGAACATGCTAGATGTCGGGACTTAAATCTGTATCTTTCTGCTAGCAAAGCCAGCTATTTCCATTGGGAAACACTACCCTCAATTAATATACTCATCTTCACAAATGATAATGATGGTGAAAGGTAACCATTTACACGGTCAGCTCTTTCGGCAGACTGGGTACAGCTGAGGGGCCAAACATGGTGGGGGTGAGGAGAAAAGAGACAGATCTGCACAGTTTTCCAAACTGGTCTCTTACATCGCTGTCAATTCCACAGGGCCATTCAGAACTGTCTGAGGCATTCAACAACCGCCATGCAAATTTTGCAAGAACCAGAGCTCTCCACCAGACACAAACAGCAGGGTCTTGCCCTAAATTCCTGGACTACGAGTGGATTATAGAAATGAGCGCCTGCATTCCAGGACAGCACAATCACTCACTACCTTGAATGAAGCCTGATCCCTTACTCTCTGAAGGCAAGAGTATTTTTATCAGGGTGAGGGTGGAAGATCATGGAAGAAAAATGAACCAGTGAGTTAAAAAGAAATCTCAACCAAAAGAAATCTCATCTTCAAACTGCACTCAGGTAACTGTTACGAGATGCATGTGAAATGAGCTGGTCTGGGATGACCAAGTAATTTTCTGTGGTATCTCAATTTTCCAGCTATTAATAGCTAAGAAGTTCTTTCTGTAAGCGTTAAAAATTTAAACTTTTAAAAATTTCACATATAAATGAAGTATAATTTAACATATACTTCAACATATTTAACATGTATTGGACTACTTACCATCTAGGGGAGAGGGAGAGGGGAAGAGGGGAAAAGTTGGAACAGAAGGTTTTGCAAGAGTCAATGTTGAAAAATTACCCATGTGTATAGTTTGTAAATAAAAAGCTTTAATAATAAAAAAAAAAAAGAAAAGAGATTGGAACAAAATTGTGGAAGGTTTTGAATCCTCTGTAAAATTAGGGAGGCTAAAAACAACAAAATTTGGGAACTGTCAATGTCAAGACACTGCAAAAAATTCAGGTAACTGTGGATTGGTTCAACCATTCTGTCCATATTCTTTGATGCAAATCTACCATTATTACTTACTGTATAATCTCAAATATAGTGAGAGAAATGATAGAGCTAAAAAAACACCAAGGTGTGTTTGAAGTAATATTATGATAATTCTATAACAAATGTCTATAAATCCTTATATTACTAGAAGAAAATGTTGATCATAAAAAACAGTTATTCTTTATGAATATTAAAATATATAATAAGAATAATAAACTATAATTATGGACACTTTTCCCTTTTAAAAATATATAAATGCAGTATATTGCAAAGACTTTGAAATTTGGCTAAGAAGAATCTGAGTTCAAATTATGACTTTGCCACTTCAGACTGATACCTTCATTTGTTTGGGTCTCAGCTTGCCTATTCGTAAAGTAAGAAAGTTAGACTAGAAAGCGTCTATGTGTATTTCAGATTAGATCCCATGATATATAGGTTATTTGTAATTATCCTTAAATGTTGTGAATTGGACTAGAATAGGACAAGTATATATCTGGCCACATCATTTATTCAAGAAATTTCAATGGCTCCCTATTGCCTCTAGGATAAAATACAACCTTTTTGGTCTAGCATTCCTAGCCTTTCATAACCTGGCTCTGAATACTCTTTCAGACTACTGGCACATTTCTTTGTCTCACACGTTCTACCTAGTCAAGTTGGCTGTGTTGCCCTGTACATGCCATTCCAGCACCCACTTCCACGCTTTTTTGGACAGGCCATCCCCATGCTGGGAATGCATTTTCTTCTCATCTCTGTCTCAATTTTCCTCTCTTCCTTCAAAGCACAATTGGTGCCTTCAAAGCACGATTCTCTCTCTTTACCAGGAAATGACTTTTATTTTCTCTGTGAATATACACACACACACACACATACACACACATACACACACATACATAATACATATGTATCTGTGCTATGTCCTTTAATACAATGTAAACTCCTTAAAGGAAGGGGCAGATTCATGTTTCTCTGTCTATTCCCGGCATAGTGCTTGGTAGACCCTCCATAAACATTTGTTGGATTGAGTTGAATTAAATGAAAAAAAAAAATTCTAACATAGCTCTTTACAACTGTGTCTGGTTTCCTAAGGCCAATCCTTAAAAATCTCTTACAATGCAATTAAAAAATGCCAAGAGGGTGGCCAAGGAATCCAGGCCACGGCTCATCATAAGGGAAAGGAACATCCCAGAAGACAGGGAAAGACAAAGTGAGCATGCTGAAACTCATAATGTCTCACAAAGGTTCGGAATAGCAAGGATTCTGCTGGGAAACCAACCCTTGGAAGCACTTTAAAGGGTTTGGAAGGGGAGTGTCCAGAAAAACTTTCGATTAAAATGTTCTTAGGTAACAAAAAGTTGTTTTAGTCTCTGACAGCAGGAAGAAAGGGATTTCAAGATGTGTGCAAATCCTGGAGCAGAGCGGCTTTTAAATGACAGCCCTCTGCACCTTGTCAGTTTGAATGAAGAGGTTTTCTTCAGTGCCAAAAAATAGGAAAGAAAAGAAAAGAAAGAAGAGATTTCTCAAGATTCTAAAAACTGGTGAGATTATTATTTTTTTTTGTCTTGGTGTCTGAGTCCTGTTAGCTTACTAGCTATGCTCCTTAATATTTGGGCAAACAACCCAATTTTTTCTGGCTAAGAAACTTTAGGAAGTACTCTGCCAAAATGCAACATATTTTCATAAATCCCAAGCAAAATCTACCCCATGGGAAGACAAAATAGTATTTTCTATCTTTTCTTAAAATTTAGATTATTAGTGATGGATTGAGGAGCTTAAAAAGCAAATGTAGATTTTAAAGCATGTGATATAAACTGAAGACATGGTCCTGATTTAGCCCAGCTTCTTAAACTATAAGTCTCTACCCCATATGGGGTCTTGTAAATTGAACATGGGGGTAGCAAAATTGTGATTTATTATCAGTAAATAGAATTTATATGCCTATTTTGTATGCATGTATATCCAAGGTCACATAAAAATTTCTGAAGTGAAAAGAGATCAGGAGGGGCAGCTAGGGGGCGCAGTGGATAGAGCACCAGCCCTGAATTCAGGAGGACCCGAGTTCAAATCCGACCTCAGACACTTAACACTTCCTAGCTGTGTGACCCTGGCCAAGTCACTTAACCCCAATTGCCTTGGCGGGGGGGAGGGGAAGAAAAGAAAAGGGATCAGGAGTGGAAAAAAATTAAGAAGCCCTGATTTGGAATATGGAGGGTTAGCTTTGGAGTCAGGAAGCACTGGTCTTGTCTTTGACACATATTGCTCACAAGAGCTCACAATTGCTCATTCACCAGGCAACTGCCATCACAGATTTTGATTTACACTCTCTAAAACCATTAAGGAACAGGAGTTGTTCATCGGCATTGCTAAATAGAATTTCCACACCAGAAGTTACCTCACACTGAAAAAATCCCTCCCAAATTTTTGAATTTCTATAGGATTCACGCAGTACAACAACACAGATATGAGTTCCCACCCCAATGGAGCTGTAAAATGGGACAGGGTCTAAGGGTTCATGGGTAATTTTTATAAAAATGGATTTTTTTATAAAAATCAAGATAGCTTCATTATCTCAGAAAGTGGTCATGAATAACAGACTGAAGGAGGAATAAAGGCAAAAGAAAACTCAGTGAGGGAAGCCCCTCTTTGTGTCAGTCTCCAGACAGACTAAAAATTCCAGCAGCAATTTAAACAGGCTTGAATTTAGAGCGCTCTGGGTAAGCGTTTCTCTTCCCCCGCCGGCACAGAGCAGTAACATCAACAAGAGATGTCACATTTCCAGAGCCCCGCTGACCTTCGTGTCTGCCAGTATGTCCCCAGTACATACGTAAGGCCTTTAGATAGCAAGAAAATGTGCGTGTAAACAGAGTGCGAGAGCTTCCCTGAGAAGGGAGGGAAGGCCGAGAAGGGGAAGCAGGAGAAAAGGAAGGGATCTGCAGAGGCGCTCCCCTAACATGGTTTTTCTACTTAGGACAGACTTTACCATTTCCCCCCAAGAACCATTGCTTGGGGGACTAATAAAGAGATCCGTCACTACCAGAGCATGCTAATTACATTCGTTTAGGTGTCTGTATTATTATATTATATTATATATATGTATGTATATATTATAGACTCTGCATGCATATGTGGGGAGGGGCAGTATGACAAACAAATAGAGACATATGGATAATCCTGGGCAGTTACCCCCACTCTCTGTCTCGCGTGGGATGGTGGGGCACGCGTGAGAGGCCCTGAACCAGCTCCTCTTTCACAGTAATGAAGTCAGAGAGCTGCTGTGCGTGAAAGGGTTCCTCCGATGTCACGTGACCCAGGCAAGATATTTGGCCTTTCAGGGTCCTGGGTAATTCACTCTGAAAATGTTAAGTTTCAGAGAAGGGAATACCTCTCTAGATAGAAGTTTCCTTACCAAGCAAGCACGTGTCTAGTCCCTGTCCCAGTAAGTTACCTGTATATATACATATGAACAATACATGTGTGTACATATATGTATTGTACATGTGTGTATATGCATACATGTGTAATTTACATGCTGAAAGAGAGACAGTGAGAGAGAGTCAGAGACAGGGAGAGATAACTGTCCTTACTGCAAGGAGCTCCCACGTGAAAGAGGCTGGCAGCATCTTCTCTGCACCTGCTCTCTCCGCCAGCTAGGAGCTCACCCACGGGCACACAGCTGGTTTTTGTCCAAGCTGGCGGGAGAACTCCAGCACTAACACCACACAGCACTCCCTCTCCTCTGTATTTATAACCTAAAACATTCCCATAACTGGAGGTATGTGTAGACACGGAGAGTGAAACAGTGGGATGCCTCCGCCTTCATTCAAGACCTGCCCCTAGCATATCCTGGCTACCCAGGCAGGTCATCGAGCCCTTCAGGGCTCCAGGTTGTTCTCTTTATAAAAGCGGTCACTGCAGAGCTCTTTATTGGTAGAGAGAGCAATTTCTAAAGCTCTTTATTGATAGAGGGAACATCCTCACTGAGGCTTTCTCTAGATCAATAAAAATCACAAAGCTTGTCCTTGTCCCCCACAGAACACGTGGCAGTACTGGGTGGCTACTGTTTTGCTGTGAAACGCCCTGGAGCCAGTTCTTTGGTCAGTGAGACTTCAGGGAGTGGCTGGCGTTCCTTCTCCTGGGCAGGAGGAAGAGCTTTTATAGCACCCTTTAAAAGTCTGGGGCACCTAGATGGCATATATCTAGCGCGGAGGCCCTTTCAATCGGACCCCTTGGCATTCTAGAACACTTTGTAGTCGTGCAGAAACCAGAGGAGACTCCCGGCCAGAGGGCGCCCGAGGGCGCCCAAGTGCGGAGGGCGCAGGGTGGTTCTCCTCGGATTTCCCAGACGGCATTTTCTGTCCTCCTAAACATCAGTCTGGCTGACGATCCGCCAGAGCAGCATCCAAGCATCAGAAATAGGGGCTTGGGGGACAAGTCATCCACAAAGCTTTCTCCAGACCTTTCCAAACAATTGTAATCTCGGTGAAACCCTAGTTCCATCGTCCTACTTAGACCAGAGTGGATGTTCCCGCCACCCGTGAACACTCTCCCTCTCAGCGCAGCGCTCAAATTAATTCTCGGTGCTTTGTTTCAACAAGCGATCGCCCTCTGTGACTTTCAGCTTCCAGTCCACGCCACCATTTGTTAGACAGCCATGATGAGCAAGCGCTGCGGTGGGTCCTGGGAGTACAAGGACAAGAGGAAACAGTCCTTGTGCTCCAGGAGGCTGTGCATGCCCGGGCTCGTGGAGGGGGACAGACTCTAGTCACAGGCTCTGTTTCCCTTTCCTAATCTGTAAAATGGGAAGAACAATAGACTCTACCCTTCAGAATTGTTTAGTAGATAAAATTGGACAGTATTGTAGTATTTTGAAAACAATAAAGCCTCTATAAATGATGCTTGTGGTTATTATTATTATTCATTTTCCTTTAAACGAAGCACATTTTTTCTACTCATTAGAGTAGGTGCCTTGGAATAGAAACGACAATATTAAAAACAAAAAACACAGGAGTAGTAAACAAACTGTTAAGTAAACAGTTATAGTAAACAAGAGGGTGCAGACACTACAGCCTAAAAACTACGTGGAACAGACGCCACAGAAAAACAGATCCGCGGGGGGCTTGTTCCACAATAGCGCAGAACGGTGCGGTGGCCACAGACGCGGAACACGGGGACCCAAGCAGACCCAGCTTCCCGGCCCGCCCCTGGTGAGGGGGCTTCCCTCCGGGGGAGTCAATCAATGTCCGCACGGGCGCCCAACGAGGTAAGTCATGTCCTTATCCCAGTCCCGCCAGGGCTCTCCCGTGCCCTCCCCCACCCGCACGCAGGCCGCCCTTTCTCTAGGACTTAGTAGATGATTGTAGAAATAATGATAATAATAAGTGATTAGCGGTGTCTGGTGTTGGTTCAGTCATGTTTGACTTTCTATGACTCGGCTGGGGTTCTCTTGGCAAAGATTCCAGCCCATTTTACATATGAGGAAACTGAGGCAAAGAGAGTTGCCCAGAGCCAAACCGCCGGTGTCCGAGGTCAGATTCGAAGAGGAAGCTTCCCGACGCCAGCGCCATCACTCTATTTCACCGCCTAACTTCTCTCGCTTGGCGCTTGTAGGTGCTTTCATATGTCTAATTTTATAGAAAATTGTTTCACAACAATAGTGATGATAATAAATCTAAGCCCTTATTCCTTTACAAGGTGATGTGGCCACAGCAGCCGCCACCCTTCGTCGTAAGCAGTCACTGAGCAGCCGCCCAGCGGGGATCTTCTCCGGCGCCAGGGCCCCGGATCACTAGTGAATTTCAAGGTGGCGCATTCCAGAAGATACCGAGGTTGGGGGGGAGGGGCTTAGACAGGGCAAGGGTCCAAAGGGAGGGGGCGGCTTTCTGTCTGTAAGTATCCTCTCCCGGGGTGAGCCGGGTCCTGGGCAGAGGCGCCCCTCGGCCTTGCCTGAGTGCGTTTCTCCCGGCAGCGGGTACCGCTTTAAAGCCCCACGCAGAACTCTGGGCAGCGCGGAGGAATTCTGCAGATAGCTGGGGCGAGGGGGGAGGGGGGCGGAAGTTGCAAGTAAATCTTTCTCCCAAGAGAAAACCGGAAGCTGGTGGTGCGGGCGGCCCTGGAGTCAGGAGGAGCTGAGTTCAAATTTACCCTCAGACACTTAGCATTTCCCTGCTGGACGACCCTGGGCGAGTCACTTAACCCAGTTGCCTCAGCAAAATAATAATAATAATAATAATAATAAAATAACAATAACAATAATAAACAAAGGCGCAGCACCCACCTGGCAGGGAGGGGGGGGTCGGCCTTGCCGGCCACCAGCCACGACGAGCGGTGGTAGGCGTATCTGTACCTCTTGTTGTCCACGGGGACGATGTCCATCAGAACGATGTACTTGGCCTCGGGGTCCACCCCGGAAAACGACACCCGAATGGTGGGGAACATCCGCCTGAAACCGGAGGACAGAGCGTGGGCTACACGTGTCCGCAAACGCGGCCCAAAGGGGGCGCGCTCTCACGGGAATGGCGCTCCCCGTTTCTTTTCTCTCCCGCCCGGCTGCCCAGGCAGGGCTCCCGGAGACCGCCCCGTACCCTCCCCCGCTGAGGTTCCCGCCTTCCCTCGTCCCGTCCCCTTCCCAGCTGACATTTACCTAGTGCGGGAACCTTTCATCCCACTGATCGCGTGGGCGGGGGAGGGAGGGGCCGTGAGGGCCTCGCACTGCAGGGGAGGAGGAAACTGAGCCAGCCGAGGTTGTCACCTCCCAGCTAACCGTGTGCAGGCTTTCCCCGGTTTCTCCCGTCCCTACGTCGATTTACATAACGCCAGCCTCCCCAGCCCGTGGGTGCGGCGCGCGCCGCCTTGGGTTACTGGGGGGGGGGGGGGGGGGGGGCTTTTATTTCTCCGAGGAGGGGGAACTCCGGGCTCGGAGACGCCCTCCGCCAGCGCCGATTTGTACCTCGGCTGTGGGAATAAAAGCGCCTCAGGGAGCTCATGGAAGCCCAGCGCCTCAACGGGGTTAGTCCGAATGGATCAGGGGCCGAACCGGAATCCAGGCCTCCCCGGCCCAGGGCCCGCTCTCCTTCCTGCTACAGCCAAATTCCTTAGTTAAATCGCCGCACGTCGCCCTCCTGAGCCCCAGCGCCTCCGCACTGACGGCGTGGGAGACCCGGCGCGGATTTCCCAGAATGCTTTATGATACTCTTGGGGCAGCCGCTAAAGTAAGCCTTGGAACCCAAGGTGGAGGAGCTTGGGCCGTCTGCGAGGCCCGGACTCGGCTTTCAGGATAACGGTTTCAGCCGGTTCCGAGCTCCTACTGGAAGGCCCGAGGGCAAAACCCAGGGAGTCGTACAGCTGTGTCTCTCCGCAGTGCCCCACCCAAGGCCAGGGCCCGGGGAGACACGCGCACGAGGCCGGAGAGAGAGACAGACAGACAGACGGACAGAGAGAAAAGGAGGCGGGGGAGGGGGGAGAGAGAGACGGGAGAGACAGACAGACACAGAGACAAAGAGACAGAAGGAGGGTGAGGGAGCCGGAGACAATAGAGCAAAGTCTCCCTTTCTTTCCAGTGCACTCGGCCTTGGGCTGACCCTTAGACAGGTGATGGCGCTCGAGCTTGGGGTTACTGGGGAATGGAAGCGGCTGGTCTTCCTTCGGGTCCGCTCATGCACTAGGCGGTGCCCGGAAATCTGCGGTTTCTAAATTCCTTCACATCTCTCCTACCAGCTCCCGTCACCCCTTTGCCCAATCCTCTCACCGGGACCCGAGCAGCTGTTCTGTGCTTCCTTAAACGGATTTTCCAAACAAAACAAAAAGAAACACGATTTGGAATCTCCGAGGCTGCCGGGATCAGAATCCGGGTTCGAGTCTTGCTAATCACTAGCTCTGAGCTATATAGTTTAGCCACTAAAAACTTGCCTCAGTTTCCTCAGGAAAAGAGGATTCGATGAAGGACTCTTCATCTTTTTTAGCGTCATGGATTCCTTTGGCAGTCTGGTGAAAGCTATAGAGCCTTTCTCTGGCCAATAGTTTTTTTTTTTTTTTTTGTTTTTGTTTTTGTTTTTGTTTTTAATGCATAAAATAAAATCCAAAAAGTGACAAAAGAAGCCAAAGTTCATGAAAGTCGAGCTATATTTTTCCCGGACAAGTTCACGGTCCCCCTGGAATATTAAGAACCCTTGAGCCCGAAGCTTTTAGAGGCCCCTCCCGAGTCTAATTCGGGGCAACATTTCTTTGGATTTGGAATAAAAACCGCGTGGTCCGAACCTCGCCCTGCCAAGTACTCGGCGTAGGAACCTGCTCTAGTCACTGACCTCTGAGCCAGAGCCGTTCTGGGCAAAAAAGGGGCTACCTAGGCGGCCTCAAACTCGAAATCTGGGACCCTTGTTACGGCGAGAGCCGTGCCCACGGTGTCCGCAGGGTCCCCGCCTCCGCCATGACTTTGATTTGTTTTCCACTTTTTTTTAAAGTCCAGAGATAGTCTGCAAACTAGGAAGCGGAGCAGGGAAGCCCTGAGCTCCCAGTTCCCAAGGGCTCTGGGCCATTCCGACTGAGGAAATTCCAGTCTGGCGGCGACCGTGATCAACCGGATAAATCCGCGTCTCCAGCCAGCTCTGGCCGCCCTCTGCCCGGAGTCTGGTTTGGTTTTGTTTTTTTTAAGGCGGCCGGGGCTCGCTCCCAGCCTGGGGTCTCCCTGGATCTGGAGCTTCCTCCAGCCTCCCGGCTCCCTGCCCTTCCCCAAGATTCTCCTTTTCTGCACCGGGCCCAATCGCACCCCTGAGTGGAAATGCCGGGGGGGCTCCTAGGACGGAGCCCCAGGAATGGCGTGGGCGGCCCCAGCACCTACCTCCGGCCTCGATTCCTGACCTTCTCCCCTCCCTCCGGCCTCGACACAAGGGAGACTAAAGTCAAGGCCGCTTTAGATCATCCCAGAGCGCCCTTTAGGGGACGGAGTTTTGTTTTTTGTTTGTTTTTGCTTTGCAGCAAGAACTTTGTCTACTAGTCTGACCCCGAGCAAATGACAGCCTCAGTTTCCCCCTCTGTAAATGAAAGCGTTGCACTCGACGGTCTCTCGGAAACCTTGCAACTGTTCTAGAAGCCTATGCCGAGTGACCTCTCTGGAGCAGGGCTCGGGCCTTACTTTCCTGCTCTGTCGCAGAGCGGGCCCCGGGCCCCGGGCCCCGTCCTGTAGCCCTCGGAAGCGACTCTCGGTTCCCGGCCTCCCCTCCCCCGCCCAGATTTCCAAATACCTGCCGGACTTGGTGATGATCATCTCGGTGCCCAGCTCGTGGAACTTATCCCAGAGCTCCTTGGTCTCCAGACTGCAGGCGATCTTGGCCATTTCCTCGCTGGGGACGATGGGAGTGGTGGGGATGAGGGGCTCGGTGCACAGGGAGGACGGGCTGCAGCTGCCGCCCCCTCCCAGGCCGCCGCCGAAGTCTCCGTGGGAGTCGAGGCCCGGGAGGTCGCCGAGGGGCTGCGCGCAGGAAGTCTTCTCCACGAATTGTTCTAATGCAAAGAGAGGGGGGTGAATTGGGAGGGTCTGAGGGCCCGAGGCGGCGGCTGAGAGGGTGGAGGCCCGAAGGGCCAGCCCGCAATCTGAGAAGTGCGGAGGCCCAGGGCGAAGAGGCGCGGGCTCTCCCCACACAGGGGCCTCTGGGACACGGGGCACCAGCGGGGAGCGACAGGGGGTCACCGGGAGCTGACAGCAAGCGTTTCCGGCAGCTAGCCTCAATACTGGCGGAATCGAGAGGCCGAGGCAAGAGGGGGCTCCGCGGGCAGTCCCCGCCCCGGGGCCTCTTTACTCCCACCCTCGGGGCTGGCTTCCCCCTCGCCCTTCCCCGTGCCAGCTTCTCCCCAAACCCCCACCCCCTCATCCCGAGAGCGCCCGGTCCTATAGACCTTCCAGCCCTCTCTCTGGCCGGGCGCGGCGGCCGAAGTCAAACCAAGCGGGGCGCGATCCGGGAGTCCGGCCGGCGCAGCGCGAGCCTGCGGAGTCGCGGGGGCCCGGGGGGCCGGGGAGGGGGGCAGGGCTCGCTCTCTCCCCGGCGCCCGCCCAGGATAAGGGCCGAGCAGGAAGGGGCCTTGTCCCGCGGACGGGGAGGGCCCCGGAACGCGCCAGTCACTTTGACAGAACGCAGGGGGACCTGCCTAATTGTCTCCATTATCTTCCGCTCCTTAAAAAAGCAACTACTTGAGCTTGCAATGTGAAAGCAATCTCCAAACAGCCCCCCCCCCCCCGCCCGCCCGCGGGGCCCGTATCGGAGGGGCTGCTCCGAGAGATTTATGGTACAAGCTCACTGACAAATAACGCTAGCGCCTCACCCAGAACGCGTCTGCTGAGGAGGTAGTGGTTTCTGCTGTGCGTCTATATGATAAATATAAATGGGTATTTGTATAGCAAAGATCAACGGATAATACAGTCAAAACCTAACGAAACAAAACGTGCTGTAAAACGTGACGTAATGGGACAAAACGAGGCAGCGCAGCACCGAATGATAAAGTATAGCGCTCGGCATTCCTCAGAGGGCTACGAAAAGCTGGAACTGGCAGTATTCGGGATCCGGGCGTGTGGTAGAGAAACATTTGTAAGATCGGCCTCGCCTATTTACGAGGTGCATTTTATTTCAGTATTATGGAAATCTATCACCTAAGACTAAGTTTGGGAGCGGCCCCTGGAACTTAATCGATATGGGGTGCTCCCGGTGTGAAACCTTATTCTTCTCAAGTACACCGCAACTCTTCTGCCACGTTATATTATATCAGGGTGTATGACTATAAAAGCGCATCCTAGGTTATATTAAATTATGTCGTATTGACCTATTATAATGATGGTTAACGTTGATGCCCTGCTTTAATGCTTGCCAAGTGCATTTAAAAGTATCTTATTTTATCCTTACAAAAACCTTGGGAGATTTGGTGCTATGGTTATCTTCATTTTATGGATGAGAAAATCAAGGCAAACAGAGGTTAAGTGACTTTCCCATAACGATATAGTTAAGTGTATGAGGCCAGAATTGCACCCAGGGCTTTCTGAGTCCGGGTAGAGTACTTTGTACCCGCTGCACTCCTCACAACAAGCTGGGAAGGAAATGCTGCGGTTAGCCCCCATTTTGTCAGAAAGCCCACCCAAGCCGATTCTTCTCTTTGAAAATATTGAACAATTCCTAAGAATAATTAAAGTGCAGAGAAGCCAGAGAAATAAATGGGGGAGAAAGCAAAACATGCCTTTCACTTTGAAAAGGAGGAGAAAGGGCAAGATTCTTCCCCCTTAACCTCCAAACTTTAAAGGTATGGGATTTGTTGACAAATCTCCCTGAGAAAGCTCCCTGGAAGTTACTGGATAGTGGGCTGCACTGACCTGAGGGAGGCCAGAGCCCAAGGGCAGACTTTCCTCAGGGATAGGATATTTTTACCTTGTTCCTCAAACACAAATCCAACAGCCTTTCTTAACCTGAGGCATTGGGAAGTCAAATGCAGCCCGAATCCCCAAAGAGTTGCTTTCTCTCTAGTGCGACATAAAGAAGACTCGAAAAAAGAAGAAACTGGGATATTGCTGGAACGGGCCCTTTTCTCGTGTCTGTTTTAGGGTTCCCTAAAAAACTTCTTACTATTTAGTCCTTGATGCCTATGGACAGATCAGTGCTATGTAAATAATTAGCCAGGTTAAGAGCACTTGGAGGATTTTAATAGTTCTTTGTCGGTATCCTTATTTCAAAACTCTGGCTTTGTGTTAACTCCCATTCCTATGTGAATCGACTCTCTTGCTCTCCCTGGGTATCTGAATTTTTTCGTCATCTTTCTCTCTCTCTTTTTCTTCTTTCTTTCTCTTATCTTTTTGTATTTCTTTTTTGTAATTCCTTAATTCAGAAAAAGGGAAAGAAAGAGGAATGGAGGGAGGAGAGAGGAGAGAGAGAGAGAGAGAGAGAGAGAGAGAGAGAGAGAGAGAGAGAGAGAGAGAGAGAGAGAGAGAGAGAGAGAGAGAGAGAGAGAGAGAAGAGAGAGAGACAGAGAGAGAGAGACTCAGACTATGAGCTGAAATTAGGGAGAAAAAAATTAACCAATGCAATGTTGAGACTGATGGAACAAGCAGAGAACCTGCTATCTGGAGAGAGTCTGCAATAGTACCGGAGCACAGCGGGGTCTCTCTTTGGGGGGCTCCTACCAAAAGTAAGAGAGGACCTTATACAAATAAAAAAGACCTCCCAGGGACTCTCCTGAAACTAAACACATCTTTAAGAAGCACAGTGAATGACAGTGTTGAAAGACATTCGAAAATGATTTCAGTGATTTTTAAATGATCCCCTTAGTCACGTAATTTTTATTTTCTTCCGCTGGTAGATTTGGGAAAGTCCAAGGAAGTTTCCCAGCAACCTAGAGCTGAAATTCTGGGACCGGTCAGCCAGATCCCCAATGATTAAGGCTGCCATTCTCTCTCTCTCTCTCTCTCTCTCTCTCTCTCTCTCTCTCTCTCTCTCTCTCTCTCTCTCTCTCTCTCTCTCTGTCTCTCTCTGTCTCTCTCTCTCTGTCTCTGTCTCTCTGCTTCTCTCTGTCTCTCTCTCTGTCTCTGTCTCTCTGCTTCTCTCTGTCTCTCTCTCTGTCTCTGTCTCTGTCTCTGTCTCTGTCTCTCTGCTTCTCTCTGTCTCTGTCTCTGTCTCTCTGTCTCTCTGTCTCTCTGTCTCTCTGTCTCTGTCTCTGTCTCTGTCTCTGTCTCTCTCTGTCTCTCTGTCTCTCTGTCTCTCTGTCTCTCTGTCTCTGTCTCTGTCTCTGTCTCTGTCTCTGTCTCTCTCTGTCTCTCTGTCTCTCTCTCTCCATATATATATATATATATATATATATATATATATATATATATATATATATATATATATATATATACATGAATGCGTTTTATATCTCCCTCTCTCATTTGTACTAACTCGAGATGCTTGGGAAACGAAAGAAAGAAAACCAAAAGGAAAAAGAGAAAGATAAAAAGAGAAGAAAGAAAGTAAAACACACGGAAAGACAAAGAAGAAAATCTGCTTCTACGTCCTGTCTGTCCTCCAACGCTATTAATTATGACGTATTAAAGTGATTTCGGTCCAGAACGTCGAGGACTCTTCTTCCTGAAGACGTTCGCTTCTCCTGCACCTGGAACCTCCCGCAGTCTGGCCCTGCCAGCTAACGCTCTCTCACCCTCACACGTGAAGGAAGCAACTTGCCCACCCTTTGCTCCGGTGGACCTAAAGGTCGCTCTATAAACGGCCAAGATTTCCAAATAAACACAGCCACTAAGGGGAGGCATTTCGAAAACGTTACTGGTTAATGTTTTCACCAAGCCCGACGGAAAATGAGGCCAGTGCCGAGCGGGCGTCTGATAAGGGCAAAGCTTCCGTGCGGAGCCGAGATCGCGGCCGCGGGGGGACATCCTGACGAAGCAACGGGGGGGGAGGGGAGAACCCCAATAGTCCTTTCGTTTTGTTTTTAATTCTGAACCTAGTCTGCTCTGTTCCGTACGGGGGAGGGGGAGGGGTTGCAAACGGCCGAAAGAGTCTCCCGGGAAAGGTCGCTCGCTCGGTCTGAAGGCCGCTTCCCAGAAGAGGGGCTCTAGATTTCCCTGGTTCGTCCCGGGGTGTTCCCGCACTTCCCAGGGACGCAGCGTGCCCAGGGATTCTCCCTCACACGGTTCGGGATGTCTCTGGTCAGCTTTGGGGACAGACTGGAGGGCGGGGGCGGGGAGAGCTGCGGCTCGGGCAGCTTCGCTTTGGGTAAAAGTCAAGTTCCCGGGGGTGAGAATCCAGAAGACAGAGAACCTCTTGCTTTTCGCAAGTGGCCTAGAACCAGGGAGTCGGGGCTGCGTGACATTGCTGACGGGCGCCGTCTCTGCCGGGTGCTCCGGGGGTGCAGGGAGGCCGCTTCCCCCAGAGCTCACTCGGCCCGGACCATCCTCTGTGCCCAGAGCAGGCGGGCACGGCGGGCGCCCGGGCTGCGGCGGCCGGCAGGCCCATCGCTGGGCTCGGGGACACAGAACCGAGGCGAAGCCCGAGGGACCCAGGCTGGGAAGGGGACGGGAGAGTTGTGCAGAGCCAGCCCCGGCCTCCCGGCCACGGGGCTCCCCGGCCTCCCGGCCACGGGACTCCCCGGCCGTCGCCTCCTCAGCCCCCAGGACTCCCCGGCCGTCGCCTACTCACCCAGGGGTTTGATGGTGTTCTCGGAAGGCTCCTTGTCCTTGGGGCCGCCTCCGCTGGACATGAGCGCCGCGATGGAGAACGCGTTGGCCCTCGAGGAGAGCTGGGGCTTGGGCGACGCCGTGTACTCCATGCCGAGAGCCGGCGGTCCTAGCCAGGCAGGAAGGCTACGAAGCGGACGCCCAGCTTTTCCCCGGAGCCGAGGGGAACAAAGAAAGGGGATTGAAGGGAAAGTTTCTGGGCGAGGGGAGCGGAAGCCGAGCGCGCTCAGCAGAAGCCGCCCGGGATCTGAGCTCCCCGAAGCCCCAGGATTCTGTTCCCGGCGTGGCCCCTTCGGAACCCTGCAGAGCTCAGGAGCATTGAAGGTCAGTTAAGCAGACCTAAGTAAGACCACACGGGGCGAGAGGAGGGTCGGTCCGGCTATTGGGAGCCCGGTGGAAGGGGGAAAGTAGGGGAGAGCGGGCAGCGCGACCCGGGGGCGCCCTAACCGAGGAGAAACGGCCGGGGCACAGATCCCGGGGATTTTAGTGCACGCGCCCCCCTCAGTGCCCGCTAGCCCGGGGCAAAGACCGACGGTCAGCGTGGCGGAGCCTGCGGCTTGGCGGAGTTTGGGTGCTCGCGAGCAGGCAGGAGAGTGAGTCCGCCGCGGTGTGGGCTGCAAGCCCGGAGGGGGTGGCCACTGCACCCAGCCGCACGCTCTTCTGCACCTTAATTTGCCCGAGGCTGCGATCCTATCGGTCTTCAGCCAGTCAGCGCCTGCCGACGTCACCGGCTTCCTGATTCTGCCGATAGGGGCTGGGAAGGAGGAGACCTGGAGGGGGGAGGGAGGAGGAGGAGGAGGGAGGAGGAGGAGGGAAGAGGAGGGGGGAGAAGGAGGAGGAGGGAGGAGGGAAGAGGAGGAGGAGGAGGAGGAAGAAGAAGAAGAAGCCCCGAGCTCTCAGAAGTCGCTTACTTTCTCACCCCCTGTTAGGGAGGGGGGAGAGGGAAAGCGAAAGGGAGGAGAAGCGGCCGGCCCCTTGAAGATGCTAGGCCGGTTCACGATCCCATCTCTCCCTCACAGCCGGCCTTTCCCATCCCGCCCAACACCCCGGCTCAGAGAGCCCAAGCGGCGGCGGCGGCAGCCCAGGGTGGCGGGCCGGGGGGCACCAAGGCCGTGCCAGCTTTTCCTTTGGAGCCTTAGGAGAAGGGGGAAAGGGCTTGACCAAGAATCGGGATTTTGGGAAGAAGAAGAAGAAAAGGAAGTCGAAGCTCAAGGGCTACAGGAAGTTACAGGCAAAGCTGGGGGGGGCGGTGCCCCCCCTCTTTTTTCTCCCTTCTTTTCCTTGTCTGAGTAACTGCCAAAATAAAGTTCGGATGTACTGAAGTCCAACCCCGAGTCACGGTCCCGAAGTCAAAGCAACCTGCAAACCCCGCGCCTTTTGATGCGCGGGGAGGCCGGACGAGCCTCCCGGGGCCGCGGCAGCCTTTCGCGAGGGAAACACCTGGGAAAATAAACTCTGCTCGAGGAGTCCCGGCTGCCCGTGGAGGAGCAGGCCACCCCGGCGACAGCGCCTCTGCCTCGAGACTGGGGCTGGGGGCGGCAGCTCGAGCCGGCGTCGGGGTGCCTCGGGGGTCTCGGGGGTCTCGGGGTGCCTCGGGAGTCTCAGGGGTCTCGGGGGGTCTCGGGGGTCTCGGGGTGCCTCGGGAGTCTCAGGGGTCTCGGGGTGCCTCGGGGGTCTCGGGGTGCCTCGGGGGTCTCGGGGTGCCTCGGGGGTCTCAGGGGTCTCGGGGGTCTCGGGGGTCTCGGGGGTCTCGGGGTGCCTCGGGGGTCTCGGGGTGCCTCGAGGAGGGCTGGAAGCCAATGAGGAGGGCAGTCCCCAGGGGGCGGGGGGCGGCGCGGGCACACCTGGGTCCCCGCCTCGGCGCGGCTCCGCAGGAACCTTTCAGAGGCGGCCTCCTCCGAGGCCCTGGAAAGCTCGCTTTTCCCGGGATTTAGCGGATAGCGCTTCCCTCGGCGCGATCTGACCGTGCCTGCGGGTGCTGCGGCCTGACTGAAACCGGGCTCGGTGGTCCCACCTGGCAGTGGAAATCCTCGGCCTCGGTTCCGGGACCGGAAGGTCGGGAAAGCGGCCGGGGCCCGAGGGCCACATCTCCTCGCCCGGGAAGAACCCCACGCAAAGCAAGCGAACTGCAAGTCTCCCTGAGGGAGCCCAGACCGCGAAGCCCGAGGTGGAGGCAACAGCAGACGCAGGGGGCTCCACGTTACAGGGACGTCCGCGCCCGCATCCATCCTTCCTCCGGGGCGCTCGTGCTGCTTCAGAGGATCCATGACTTTCTCCGGGTGGCTACCACCCCGACGGGGCAGCGAGAGAGACAGACAGACACAGAGACAGATTCAGAGAGAGACAGAAAAACAGAGACACAGAGACAGAGAGAATGAGAGAGATACAGAGAGAGAAAAGGAAAAGGAGAGATAGAGGCTGTGAGAGTCACCCAGAGAGACAGAGACACAGAAAGCTACAGACCGACAAAAAAGGAGACAGAGACAGAGAGAAACAGAGTGACAGAGACAGAAACAAGGACAGAGAGATGGAGAGATTCTCCAAGGGCGGAGACTATTGTCTGATAGAAGAAATTCCTATTTGAGGAAATTCAGTTTGCCAATCCAGGTCGACATCTTCTCTGAAGCGTTTTAGAGAGTTTCCTGGAAATATCTTGAAGTTAAGTGACTTGCTCAGGGTCACATCCTGAAACCAGAGCAAGGTTCCTAATCCCTATGCGTTGGCGCCTCTCATAGGGTTAGGCAAATGCTCTGAGAATTGAATATCATGTATCTTGGGATGTTAGAGGCAGAGCGGCGCTTAAATAGTAGCTAATTTAATCCTGTCTCCCTCCTCATATAACAGTTATTAAGAATAACTTGCCAGAAGCAACGTGGTGGAGGCAGCGAGGTGGCACAGTGCATACAGCATACATCCCCTGGGGTCAGGGAGGCTTGACCCTAAATGGGTTTAGTGGCAGTGTAACCTTGGGCATGTCACTTAACCTTGTCTACCTCAATTTCCTCAATTGTTCAATAAGCTGGAGGAATGGCAAATTTTGCTGCAAATGGGACACAACTAAAACAAAACTAAACAAAACAAACAAAAACCTCCAAAATGATTTACAACAACAAAGCTTGGCATAGAGGACAAAAGCAACATTGGCGTCTAGAACACTTGGGGTTCCAAGCCTGCCCTTGGCAAGAACAAGCTTGTATGTCCTAGGAAAGTTTTCTGGGTAAGTGAGAAGCAGGATACTGGACTTGGAATTAGCAATACTTGAGCTCAGCTCCTGCCTAGGGGATTTAGTATCCTTGTGACTGGTTCCAATTTGCTTCATTTCTCTGGACCTGGATAAGGGGGGGCCTTGAGGACCTTCGAAGGTCCTTTCCAGCTCCACATCTCTGGTCTGATTCTTGATTATATATGAGCTGCTAATCTCCAAAAATGGATAGGGGGTGTTTCTATAACAAGGATTTTTGCTAATCTAATGAACTCATAACCGTAGACGAAAGAAAGAAAGAAAGAAAGAAAGAAAGAAAGAAAGAAAGAAAGAAAGAAAGAAAGAAAGAAAGAAAGAAAGAAAGAAAGAAAGAAGAAAGAAAGAAAGAAAGAAAGAAAGAAAGAAAGAAAGAAAGAAAGAAAGAAAGAAAGAAAGAAAGAGAAAGAAAGAAAGAAAGAAAAAAAGAAGGAAGAAAGAAGGAAAGAAAAAAGAAAGAGAGAAAGAAAAGAGAGAGAGAGAAGAGAGAGAGAGAGAGAGAGAGAAGCGAGACAGAGACAGAGACAGAGAGAGAGAGACAGAGAGAGAGAGAGAGAGAGAGAGAGAGAGAGAGAGAGAGAGAGAGAGAGAGAGAGAGAGAGAGAGAGAGAGAGAAAGAAGCGAGACAGAGACAGAGACAGAGGAGGAATCGGAATCCGATTTGGAGGCCAGCTCATCTATTAAACCCCAGCCTCCCCTTTAGAGGGGAAGCTCCGCGCTGCATTTCTACAACGGGAGTTTCAAGGGTTCAAAGGACTTGCTCACGAAAAGCCAGTGGAGGAGGCAGCGACCACAGTCAGTCTCCTTTGACAAAAGAGCAAATCGAGGCACCGAGAAATGAAGTCGTTGGCCCAGATTGTCCAAGAGATCAAGGAGAGCCAGCGCTCGGGGGCCGGGCAAGGGGCTCTGCTGAGTGAAGTCAAGTTCACGGTCATTGAGCTGATCATTAAAGGAAGAAAATCTTTGGACTTGTTCTACATTGAAAGGAACCGGGCATCCGGGGCGAGCTCGGAACCGGCTGGTACCGGAAGCTGAAGCCTTAACAGACATTTGTCTGGAAGGCATGGTTATCAATTTCTCTTCTAGATCATTTGGTCATTTCTTAGGGAAAGAGGCCCACTCTGACCCCCAGATTCAGAGAGACAAGTTGTCCTCCTCAGCCATAGGAGGACTCTGGGGAAGGCATCCTGGGGAAGCCCAGGTTTCCAGGGGCCTAGCTTGGTTCATCGTTTCTTCCCCGGAGCAGAGACCTTTTACAAACATCACGTCCTCGCAGTACCGAATTCGGAGCTCCCCAAACCCTGGGCTGACTCGGAGCGGTTTGATGTAATTGGAGGGTTCCGGACCCAAACCTGGGCCTTGGCCTTCCTCAGAGCAGCAGAGTGAAGGGAGGGTGTCCACCTCCCAGCTCCCTGGGCATGGAGCGGCCGCTTACATGGGCTCCTGAGCCGACAGGGACTGCGTGAGATTTCTGGCGAAATCTCTGAATCTGATCTGGTGGCCGAGATGACGCGGGAGTGAGAACCCCGGTCCAAAAGAGAGAGCTCCGGGAGGCGTGGGAAGGCCGGGCCAGGCTGGGCAGTGGCCTCGGAAGGGCTCGGCTCCGAGTATTTGGCTCAAAGATTGCACCATCTGGGCTATTTTGGAAGATGAAGGTGATGGGGAGGGGAAGATGGGAAGAAATGGAATTATTCGGATAATTGTCTCGGATTTTTCTGGTCTTCTGGCTGCACTAGGTCTTGGGTCATTCCGCTCCTGCCGAAGTTTTCCGTCGGTGCCTCCATGCGGTTAGACGCACAGAACGAGTGAGCTGGAGTCCAATCTTCGCATTTAACTGAGGAAAATGAAGTCCATGGAGACTAAATGGCTTAATTTACATTTATACACCCAACAAACACTCTCTCTCTGTCTCTCTCTGTCTCTCTCTGTCTCTCTCTGTCTCTCTCTCTCTCTCTCTCTCTCTGTCTCTCTGTCTCTCTCTCTGTCTCTCTCTCTCTGTCTCTCTCTCTCTCTGTCTCTCTCTCTCTCTGTCTCTGTCTCTCTCTCTCTCTCTCTCTCTCTCTCTCTCTCTCTCTCTCTGTCTCTCTCTCTCTCTCTCTCTCTCTCTCTCTCTCTCTCTCTCTCTCTCTCTCTCCTGTGTGTGTCCCTCTCTTGTTCTTGCAGAGATGATAAAGATTTTTAAAAAATGAGAAAAGGATTCTGGAGATCATATAGTCCAAACATAGACTCATTTTACAAATGAGCAAAGCGAGGAACCAAGACATCAATGGACTTGCCCAAGTGTGAAGGTTAATGAGAGTATTGATTCAGTATTGAAACCTAGGAATAAAAACAATTTGGCTCTTCAAGGCACTACAGGACCAAAAATGGGAAGAGTGGAACTCCTCACCATCTCTCCCCACAAAGGAACTCCACTTCTTGTCAGAGCTGAACCAGTCAAGGCAACCAGATGCAAGATGCTATGGAGAGACAGAGAAAGACAGAGACAGAAACAGAGAGACAGAGACAGAGAGAGAGATTAGAGACAATGAGAGAGAGGGAGAGAGAGAGAGAGAGAGAGAGAGAGAGAGAGAGAGAGAGAGAGAGAGAGAGAGAGAGAGAGAGAGAGAGAGAGAGAGAGAGAGAGAGAGAGATGCTAGGTGTGTAAAATGTAAAAATTAAGCTATTAAGTTCATCTCTGCTGGGCTGAGTACCAGCCCAACCCAGATAACCACTCCAAGCAGGAAAGGGAGAGCCAGCCTTATGTGGGCTATCGCCTTAGGCAACTTCAAATGTGACCACAGAGAACAGAACTCCAGGGCCATGATTGTTTCCTGGATCTGTCCCAGCAGGCCTCAAAGTGGGCCAGCAAAAACTGTGTTTGAGAGGTTTTCTAGAAGTACTGGTTTATTAAAAAAAAAAAAAAAAAAAAGGCAGTAACATTTCTTTTTTTCCATTCTCTAATTTCAGTGGCAGCAAAACAACTGAATCTCAAACATGATCACATAAACTGGATTGTGGGAAGTCATTGAGCAAGAAGGAAACAATTTTTCTTTTAGTTCAATTTAGAAATTTTTTAGTGTAAGGGAACCCTGTGGAAACTCCCTTCTCGAGTACTAATGAGACAAATACCAAGTTATGTCTTAGGAGTTTGTGGGGAATACTTAATGAAAGCTTATGGGGGGTCACACAGGTCCCCCACATTTCTAAACCTGTGGGTTTGTTCTGGAGAATCTTATTGCTGGCCGGCCCCTCTGAGGTCCCCCAAATCCCAGATTCTGTGCTTTCCGTGACTCACTGCCTTTCTCTACCGTGTATATAAGGGATGATGTTTTAGGAGACAGAAGGGATCTTAGAGATCATCTAGTGCAGCCCCTCGATTTACAGGTGTAGAAACTGAGGCTCAGAGGGAGTAAATGATGGCCAAATTCATTGATAGATGATAGATGTGCTGATAGGAAGGAAGGTGCTGGCTTAATCCTGGACACATCGCTAGCTTCTCATAGTCCCTTTTGAAGCTCATAAAGTGGTAAAGCGTTTTCTATGAGTGACATTAAATCACGGTCCCACGTCCAGACACCAACACACAAATACATACATGTACACACACAGTGTCCGTGCAATAGTAACCAATGATAACAACTGGACGGGCGGCACCAAAAAGGAAAGCCCGAAGTGCCCCGGCTCGGACACGGTTGGGACCCTGGTCACACTTTATCGGGCAGCTCCGGAGTGTCGGCGAGGTGCTCACCTGCGGTGGGAGAGACAGTGTCTCAGGAGTTCCCCTCACTAAAGAACTCTCCGGCTCCAGCCCCCATCTCTGATGGAAGGTCATTAAAGCTATAATAAACATCGCGTCACACTAACAGCGACGCGTATACCATAAAACAGGACGCTCACAGGTTTCCCGGTTGTTTTGTATTCGTCGTCGATCCAGAGTCGTTATTAGTTGCACTACAGCCAGAAACTGGCGCCGCTGAGGCCGCTGAGGGCGCAATGGCAAAGCCCTGACAATTCCCACATCTTCCGGAACGTCAAGGTTGCTGGCACTTGGGGCCCAGGCGGCGACGCTAATTGCTCCTTATTACTGGAAGTGCCTCCTTCCCACCTGCCGCTGTCCCTCCCGGCGTTTAGAAGCCCTGGCGTGCTCCGAGGCCGGAGGGGGAGGGGCAGGAGGAGGGGGCACTGGCTTCGAGAGATCAGATTTTGGGGTCCCTCTTTCAGCGAGGCAAAAGAGACTTCTCGGAGCTTCTGGAGCTGGCTTAAGGGCGGTGTCCCGTAGACGAGGAGCAAGGCGAGAGCACCAGCCTTGGGTTTCCTCCGTAAAGTGGGGCAGGATGCGGTGGCTCCCAGTCAGTAAATGTATGCAAGTTCAAGTAATCACGTCGCCTCTGAAAGATGGAGGGGGACCTCCGGGGTCTTTAGGCTCCTTTCCGGCTTCATTCTCATCCTGGTGTGGGAGCCGCCGACTGCAGCTGGCGTCAGAGGGAGGGCGGGCCGGAGACAGAGGGAGAGAGGAAAACCCCTCCCCCCACCATCCCCAGCCTTCGGCCCGTGCCCAGTCTCTTCCAGGGCATTCGGACAGTCCAAGAGTCAGTGAGGGGAAGAGAGGCTCCTGGAGAGGAAAGCTTCTGGGGAGGCTGTTGGCAGCTGAGCTCTGTCCCCTTCCCCATTTGGTGCTCTGGGAATTCTTCCTCGGAAGCCTAAGCGGGTTTCAAGGCAGTTGGCTGGCTTGTCTGGAATGGGGAGAGGAGAGAGAGGGAGAGAGAGAGAGGAAGGAAGAGAGGGAGAGAGGGAGAGAGGAAAGAGAGGGAGGGAGAGAAAGAGAGAGAAAGAGAGAGAGAGAGAGGGAGGGAGAGAGAGAGAGAGAGAGAGAGGGAGAGAGAGAGAGAGAGAGAGAGAGAGAGAGAGAGAGAGAGAGAGAGAGAGAGAGAGAGAGACAGAGAGAGAGAGAGAGAGAAAGCACAGCCTCTTTAATCTGTTTCTGGGGAGGCCTGTGCCCTGCCCAGCCTTATAGAAGGAAAACCAGGAGTCAGAGCCCAGGCACATGCCGCCCCATCCTCCACACTCAGGGACATGCTCTCTGAGCACCTCTCACATGGGATGCTCAGTCCCAGGACGATGTCATGAGATGCTGAGGCACCAGCCCTCTCCTCCCCACCCATACCTGCTCCAGTTGGCTTAGTACCTGAGCTCCAGATGAGATTCTAGACACTGCTGAGCGAGCTGTAGAATTTTATCTATCAGATGCCATGAGGCTGCAGAGGAAGCACACTTCCTCCCTTCCCCCATCTCACTTACATATGTGTGCCTATCCAGGTGTCTCTGTCCATTTACCTACATGCTAAGATTGCTGTTCAGATGACTGGAGGCATTCTGTCCTCAGATGGAGGAGAAGACCGCCTACCTCAGAGTCTGAGGTCCTTTCCTGGAGCTGCCTCTCCCAGCTCCATCCATCTTCCTCCTGGCTTCCCTGAGAGGGAGCTGCAGAACTAGACTGGGTATCTGCTCTTCTGAGCCCCAGTTATATCATCCCCCTACTCAAATCTGTCAAAGTGTCCCAGGCAGTGCTCTGCTAGTGAGCCAAGATCCTAGTCTCAAAGTGGCAGTTCCTGGGAGACCACCCAAGTGAGGGTCCCTCTGCTTCCAGCTTCCTGCTAATGGGAAGAACGGAGATTTAGTTTTGAAGTTTTCAGAATAAATAATCTCAAAAAAAAAAAAAAAAAAAAAAAAAGCTATGACATTCAAGGTTTGCGACCCTTCGGAGGAGCTCGTGTCGTCGCTCCCGTTTTATCGAAGGGCAAGTGGAAAGAGGTTATTTGACCGATCCGGGTCTCTCCCGTCTCGCGCTTCCTGACTCCCAGGACAGCGCTCATCCTCAGGGCCCAGGGCCTCAATCGCCCCGTTTGTAGCCTAAAGGATCGGACTCCGAGCCCCTCCCACCCTTCAGTAGATGCTCCCAGACGCGAACAATTAACACTATGCGAGTCCTTAGTTAAGGACCCCCCGGAGGGTGGGGGAAAGGGGAGAGCAGGATTTTTCCATAAACCGAGGGGAGGGACTAGAACCGGGGCTCGGACTCCTTGCGATCACGGGATGAACTTCGGAGGATTCTTGACTTGTGCATTAACTGCATTCAGTCTAATGTTGTAAACACTTTATTTCGGAGCATTCTTCTGCGAGGGGATCCAGAGCTTCCGCAGGGGGTCCCCGACCCCCTCTCCTGTGCGCTCACCCCCCGTTCCACGGGAGCCCCTCTGGGGGGGAGTCTGCACTAATCTCTGACACTCTGACTAATCAGCCTCGGGGTCGTTCTCATTTGTATTTTCCTGGGACCCTCAGACCGCGGGCCTTTCCCACTCCCCGGGGCGGCGGGAGCGGTTTTCTCGCCGTCACTTAGCGCCCCGGCTGGGCCAGACGTCGCGACGTATCCCGCTCGGACGGGCCGCTTCTGAACGTTTCCCCCCTGGAGCGACGCAGCCGCTTTCCGGGGCCTTCCCGCCAAAGCCGCGAGGTCAGAGGTTACTGGAGTAAAGCTGCCTGAGCAGAGCCCGGAGGGTCTAACAATGGCCGTGGCAGTTCGTGCGGAGCAGTGAAGGCCACGCGCTCCTTGGGGGGCTCCGGGCGGTGCGTTACGGCCCCCAAAGCCCGCAGAGGAGGGTTACTGCCCCATTTCCCAGATGAGGGAATTCAGCCACAGGGCTGAATCCGCCAGCCTCTGAAGGAGGGAAGCGGGCTCCCTGCGCCGAGCCAAAGCGCACGGCCGCCGCCTCCTCTCGGGCCGTGGGCCGCTCGGCGGAAGGAGACGCGCCCGGCCCGGCTCCTTCTGCCCCTTGCTTTCCCCGCGGAGACTACGTTCACCGAGCTCTCTGGGGCTCCTGAAACCATTTAGAGACGCGGCCCGAGAGGGAAAGTGCCCATCCCGACCATTCGATTACGCGGACAGAGGCCCGGGGGCGGGAAGGGACGTGCTAAAAGCCCTTCCGCGGGGCCGGGACCCGAGCGTTCACACTTCCCGAGGAGCTGCCCGCCCCCCCTCCCCCCCCGGAGATGGCTTCGCCCGCCTCGAAGGCCGCGGGCCCCAAACCTGGCGACTCCCAACCCCGTTGTGCGGCTGCAGGGAGCGGCCCGGCCGGGGGGGAGCCCCGCTGCGAACAGCTGTAAGCGCCGCGCGGGCTGAGGGGGGGCTGCCCGCGACTGCGGGGCTCGGAAGTCCGCTCCCCCGGCGCTCCCCCGCATCTTCAAAACGGGAAACTGAGGCCGAAGCGAGCTGCTGCCCGCGGTCACTTAGTAATCCAGGGGCTGAATTTGAACCCAGGGGCCTCGGCTTCCAAGCATTAAAATATGCCTTGCCCGGCGCTATACGGAGCCCCAGAGAGACCGGGAAAACGGTTTCCATGGCACGGGGCTGGGGGAGGGGCACGGAGGCCCGAGATCCCCGCGGTCCCGTGAATGAGGCAAAGGGCGACCGCCGTTCCCGGGCTTTGCGGAGAAGTTCTCCCCCCGGGGTTCAGCCGCCCCCCCCCCCCGGCCTCGCAGAACGCCGACTTCACCTCAAAGATTGCACCAAACGCTGCCCCTCACAGACGTGCTCCCTGCCCAGCCCCCAGCCCTCGCAGCCCCTTGTAGAGGGGTCACCTCCTTCTTGAACGTGCTTTCCTCCGACAGAACGAAAGCGCTTTGAAGCTTTC
>NC_133617.1:739238964-739243964 GCF_048593235.1 Sminthopsis crassicaudata | reverse complement strand
AAGCCTTCTGTGCCAACTTTTCCCTTCCTTCCTCCCGTTCCCTCCCCTAGCTGGCAGGTAGTCTAATATATGTTAAATATGTTGAAATACACGTTAGATCCAATATATGTATATGTATTTTTACAATTATCTTGCTGCACAAGAAAAAAAATGGATCAAGAAGGAAAAAAAAACCTGAGAAAGAAAACAAAATTGACATATCTTTGTAAATGACTGACAAAGTATGCTTAAAAGAAAAACAACTTAGCAGGTATCAGTAACTAACTCAAATGCTTTTTTAAATCTCTGTATTTATATGAATGATCTCACCCATTGAGAGAACTCCATGAAACCCCTAGGAGTGAATATCCCAAAGAAGACTGATACTGAATGAGGATACTGAAGGATGTGGTGGTGCTGGATAGGCTGGGAAGGGACAGGTCGGAGGCAGAGAAGAAGGGAGGGGGATGAAGCTGCAGAATTCATCTTCTTTCAGCCTCCCTACCTTTTTAATCAGGATGGCACCTGGAGAGCTTTACTCCTATTAGAGACCAGGATAGGAGGGATAGAATAGGAGGGAGGCAAAAGAGGAAGAGGGAAAAGACAAATGGGGAGGAAACCCTGCCCCTTGCTCTGGACAGGGTCACCCAGAGGATGGGACAATGACTCTTTCTTCATCTTGTTCTCAGCACATGAGTCACAGCTTTCTCACTTGCAGAGCCCCCAGCCACCCAAACTCCCTGCCACCCCACCATGGCCTGAGCCCTCTGACAGAGTGGGATAACCATGAGAGCCCGGGACTTAAAGTCCATGAGCCTTGAGTTCCAGTCCTTCCTCATATACTCATCAGCAATGGGGTCCTAAGCAAACCCACTTCTCAGAATCTCAGTTTCTTCACCCATGAATTGGGAAGGATAATCCTTAGCTCCCTACTACACTTATTTTTGAGGAACCATTTTCAGGTGATTCGGGCAGGTGATTTCAGTTATGTGGAAAGTTTCTGGGGAGGGAGTAAAAAGCCTTTCATTGATCTCAAATCACAGCAACTCATATGTACTTTAGAGTCTTGGAGAGCTGCTGAGACACAGCAAGAGTATCAGAGGCAGGAGTTCACTCCAGGTCTTTCTGGATCCAAAGTCATTTATTTGTTTAACTTACCACTCTCCTTCGTTTGATTGCATCTTCATTAAACTTACTTGGAACTTTCCTAATTTACTCAATGAAGAGCAAAAAAAAAAAAAAAAAGATCCCAAAGAAACTCACAGGAGTCACATCAACTCTGTGCTTTAGGATTTAGGATGTTCTGGAAGATTTCCCATCATGCAAGAACCATTTATTTATCTTTAGGATGTCCTGCAAGATTTCCCATCATGCAAGAACCATTTATTTACCTTTAGGATGTCCTGCAAGATTTCCCATCGTGCAAGAACCATTTATTTACCTTTGGGCTTGACTCATGAGCCTTCAGCCTCAAGGAAGAGGGAACAAGACTTATGATTACTTTTTCATTCTCCTACAAAGTAATAAGAGGTAGAGCTAGAACCGACCTCGGGAATCATCTAATATAATGTGCTCACATGTGCACACACACATACACACGTCTTATAGATGACAAGACTGAGGCCCAGGGAGATGATAAAGTTAACCCAGGGTCACACAGGTAGTTAGAGTCAGGAACAAGATTTGCCTCCCTCTTCTCTGACTCCAAAGATAATGTTTCCTTCTATTTATCAAGATGACTTAAGTCTTCCAAGACAAGTTGGGCAAGCAGACTGCTATTGTCCTTAACTCTACGCTAAATAAACATGGGATTTAGTTAAGGCTTCTAGATCCCTTTGCTGCAGAAAAACCTTTGTTCTGGACTCCTCAACTCTGGACTCACCCACACCCTTCACTTTGGAGAGTGGATTACTGACACTTGTGTTCCTTCCAAGAGGGACTAATCAGAGCCACTGGAAGGGTCAATGATCTCTACATCCCTGAGAGAAAGCCCCAATAAAATGCACTTTCAATTGGTTGTGGCCTTCTGCATGTGGGAGGAACACTTTTGGGAGATAATCTATTCCAGTTTAAATTTTTTCCAGGGTAAGCATCCTGAAAATCTATGGGATATTTTAAAGAGGAAAGTCAACAAACATGTATTACACTCCTACTATATGCCAGACACTGTACTAATCACTAGGGATGTAAAGAAAGGCAAAAATCCACTTGTCTTTAAATAAATTCACAATCTAATAGAAAGGAGGAAGGAAGGACATGCAAACAACTAGACTTGTACAAGAGGTAGAGTATATTGGAAGAAAGGCATTAGCACTGAGGGGAGAAGGCGGAAGAAAGGCTCCTTTCAGAAAGTGGAATTTTAGCTGAGGCTTTAGGGAAGGCAGGATAGAGATGGGGGGGAGCATCCCACCCCATGAAAGTGAGAAGGATGGCAAGGAGATTGATGCTATTAAGTCACTAAGAATAGTATGTGAAGAGAATTAAAGTAAAATAAGTCAGGAAAATCAGGAGAGAGGCAGAAATGCTTTAAACACTAGTCCAAGAAGAATATGACTAGAAATGTAGGAAGGGACTAAGTGAAAAAGGGCTTTAATAGTTAAATAGACAATTATCTATTCCATCTATTCCATCCCCAAAACAAGAGGGAGCCATTGGATGATCAGACTGGTGCTCTAGAAAGATCATTTTGAGAGCTGTAAGAGTGGAGAGAGACTTGGGAGACCAACCAGAAGGTTATTATGATTCTCCAGACATAAAATGAGGGCTTGTAGCCGGGCGGTGACCGTCAGAGGAGAAGGGGACATATATGGGAGATGTTGCAAAGCTAGATGGATGGGACTTGGTGACTTGATGGGTCATGGGGGGATGAGAGTGAGAGGCTCAGGCTGACACTCAAGTTACCAACTGGGGTGACTGGAAAGATGGTGGTACTCAACACAATAGGGAAGTTAGGAAGAGAGCAGGGTTTGGGAAGAAAATATAATAGTTCAGTTTGGGACAGATGAAGTTTGAAATGTCTATAAAACATCCAGTTCAAGATAGTCAATAGAACATTGGAGATGTGAGAGTGAAGTTCATGACTGGGACTGGATAAATGTGAGAATAATGCAGAGATGATCACTGAATCCATGGGAGCTGATGCGACCACGACTATAACAATATTATGAAAGAAGAGAAAGGGGGTCCAGGAAAAGGGACCTTAATGATCAATTGCACACTGGATTTGAAGTCCAAGGCATTTCATCTGTAATGCTGGGCGAAATACTTTAGCAAATACTTTACCCTTTCTGACCCCCATTTTCCTCATCCCTAAAATGAAGGGATTGGATGAGATTGTAGAAACAAGTTTCTTTCAACCCTAAATCTACAACCCTCTGATTTAGTCCGAACTCAAGTGCACAGAATCTCAAAGCTGGAAGAGATCTCAGCCCTTCTCCGAGCCCCCACCCTCATCCATGAACAGAATCCACTTGATTACATTTCTCCAGGTCACAGAATCTGTTCACCAAGTTATAACTTGTCAGTCATAACCCCATGTATAGAAGGGTATTAAACAATGGTTTTTAATTTTTTTCTTTTTCTATTAAAGCTTTTTATTTTCAAAACATAGGCATGGATAATTTTTCAACCTTGACCCATGCAAAACCTTGTGTTCCAAATTCCCCCCTCCTTTCCCCCACCTCCTGCCCTAGATGGCAAGTAGTCCAATATATTAAATAATGATTCTTTCAAGAAAAAAATTTTCCACAATATCTTTAGTTTTTCCATCTCCTTCCTTTCTAGATGTATCCCTTTACTTCCCTCTCTATAGAATCATCTCTCTTAAGAAACAATAAAAAGGAAAGAAAAAAAAGTGGCAATTCAGTAAAATTATTCAACATGACACCAGCCAGACAGTATATCACATAAGCATATTTCTCTGCAAAACAGGTAGACAAGGATTTTTAGAGATGAATACGGCAATCTTCCAGCCTAAGAAAAGTCGCTTTAAGCTGGACTCAGAAGGGGTCTCATCTGGTCTCGGAGAAAGAGAGGAAAGTGACTGTCCCTTTGTAGGAAAAACTATCCACCACACAGAACTTCGGAGCTGTCAGGCTGACTGGCTCACACAATTTGCTTTATTGTTTTCTGCAGGATTTGTGTGTGAGGTAGCATGGCATAGTGATCTGACCGCAGCCCTGCTGTCAGAAAGATCTGACCATATGTGTGACCTTGGACGAGTCACTTAATTTTGCAGAGATCCCAAGAAACTCTCCAAACTGAATCGTTGAGTTGTGAGCTGCCTCCATGGAGAGCGTTGGGAATCACCACTAATGAAATTCCTCTTTTTCTCCAAAAAACAATGGGGGAAAATGACAATAAGGGAAAACTATCACTTTTTTTTTTTTTAAAGAAAGGAAAAATGTTGGCAGCAGAAGGAGATGACAGACCAATTAAGGCAGGGGTCAGACACTGAGCCACGTAGTCCACAAGTCCATTCAGAAACACCTTCAAGATAATGAGATGTTAAGTGGTAGTCAGGCTGGATTTGCCTCAAACAAATCTTCCCAAACAGACCCATTTCCTCCTTGGTCCCTTTGACCTTTGACCCTGGGCATTTGGATTTTGCAGAGGTCTCCTCCCTCCATCACCAGGAAGCTTCTCTCTTGCGCTGATTGATTCTCATTCAAAAAGACAGAAGAGACACATCAGTTTGGGTTGAGTCCCTTTCATTTGTCTGACGGCAGAGATTTGGAACCAGCCATTTCTCAGGGCCCTTCAGCCTGTGGGATTGTGGGATTTACTAATCAGAAAAGTCACTATTTTCTACATGGTTCGGAACACTGGTAGTTCTCAGTAATGGTTGATAAGAAATGAGGAGCACCTGGGAAGGGGTCCCCCCAGAAGTGTGGTTAGCACGAGCTGTCCTGGGCTCCAGCCGGGTGCAGAGCTACACAAAGCAAGCCTAAAGGATGCTCTCCCTGCCCCCTAGCAGCTTACAGTCTGAGAAAGACAAGATTGGGCTGGAGAAATAAGAGAGG
>NC_133617.1:739171464-739233964 GCF_048593235.1 Sminthopsis crassicaudata | reverse complement strand
GGGGGGAAAAATCCCTGAAGTTTCATAAAGACTTCTTTTGGCTGTCCCAAAAGGGACCATCGCGGTTTCAGAGAAGGACTACCTGTTCTTCCCGATCGCCTTGGGGTCATATGTCAGAGGGAAAAGTCTCCCCGTATGAGATCTGACAGGCATGCTTGCATGAGGAAGCCAAGAGGAAACCCACCGTTCATATGACTAATTAGACAGACTCCATGCTGGGCTGCTCTTTTTGATGCTGGTCCCGGGACTAATTGTTAGTTTGTTCCTCAGTCAGGGGAGGTGGAGTTCAAATGGCGGGGCTTTAGCATTCCTGACCTTGGACTGATGCAAAGTGACAAGGAGCTGGAGGAGGAGAGGGGCTCCCAGGGGACCCTTCCAAGTTGTTGAAGAGGAACGACTGGAATACACTGAACAGAATTCAGAGGACTGCATTTGTCACTGGAGTCACCAGGGGTTCTGAAAACTGCCCAAGAAACTGAGGCAGACCTTGCCCTTGGAGCTTTAAGAGCTTCCGTGGTCTTCCCAATGACCAGAATTCCATGGGGAAATGGAGTGACAACGTGGCTTATTAGATACAGAGCCAGGGAGCCTGGGGCCACTTGTTAGCTGTATGCCTGGGGACAAGTCGAAATCCAGCCTCAGTTTCTTCATCTGTAAAAGCTGATTGTAAATAGGAGCACCAATGTAAATGAGATACTATATGTAAAGGGCCTCGTACATCTCTCCATGTTCCAAGCCACTCTCTAAGACAAGGAACCACAGAGAAGGTGCCCATTTGCACTATGGGAGGAAGCTTCCTTACCTGGGAATTTCCCATAATGACCTTTTTGTGTCTCAATTTCCTCATCTCTAAAATGGGAGTGATGAGAATAATATTTACCTTTCAAACTTGTTAAGAATTAAATGAGATAATATATGTAAGTACTTTGCAAACCTTAAATTATTATTATTATTATTATTATTAGTTATTCTCAGATATAATTATTTTTCTCAGAAGAGGAAAAAAAATTACAAAGAAATAAGAGCTCATACTTATAAGAAACTGGGACTTTTAAGTTCTCAAAGATCCTTACCTGTATTATCTGATCGGAGGCACAAAACAAAACAAAAACAAAAAAACTTTGTGAGGTAGGTACTACAAGTATTATTATCACCATTTTGCAAATGGGAGAATTGAGGGTCATTATGGGAGAAGTGTTAGCAAGTGTTAGAGGTAGGATTTGAACTCAGGATTTCCTTATTCCAAATCTAGCACTTTACTTTCTATGCCATTGTGTACAATGGTTATTACCGACAGAATCACGATTAGGATTCAGGGCTAGATTCTCTATTGCTCATAATAAGCATTGCCTTGTTAAAAAGATGGGGTTTTCCCTTTCATGTAGCAAATCAGAAGGACATTTTTATTTTATCTCATTTTATCTTGGGAAGGTCGGGGCTGCACCAGTCATTGTGGTTAAATCTGATATCCTTTTTTTTTTTTTTTTTGGTGGAAAAAGCATCTGGGCAGTGATCAAGCTACCGCTGATTTATCTGGTTGTTGGGATGATGATTTCACATGTGCTATTGATTGAAGCATTCCCTTAATTCTTGGTTATGGAGGTCCCGATGTCAATGTCAGGTTTTAATTGATGAGTCTCAGCCACAGGAGATAATCGGACTTTACATAAGGCCTTCAGTGTGGGGGCAATAATGTTAATAGCCCTTTAATTTGTATATTTTATAGCTGTGGCAAGAATCATGGTCAGCCACCGGAGAAGAGAAGGCTCTGTCTGAGGCGATGAAAAAGAGGAAGGCTTGGGGGTAGCTCCCCCAAAGGGACCCATCCCCTTCTTGGAATCGCTATTAGACGAAGGAGAACTTCACAGTATTGTGTAGCTGGAAAGAACCCTAGAAGTCATCTAATTCATATCCCCCCATTTTACAGATGAGGTAACCGAGGCGGAGATATGTAAGTGCCAAGGTTGCACAACTACGTTGTGGTAGAACCAGGATGAAAATCCAGGCTTGCTTCCATACTCCAAGGCCATTGATGCTCAGCTCATGTAACCTGAGTGTAAGTGGGGCTCCTAGACCCCTTGACTCATGTTTTTGACCTTGGAGAAGGCTTACACCCAGAGGGTCTCTTTGGGGATTTTTGAAATAGAATCATGTCTAAGACATTTGATTCAAGAAGAGAACATGGGGCGGTTGAGTCCAAGCTCTGCCATTTATAAGCTTTGTGACTTGGAACAAGTCACTTCCCTCAGTTTTTTCACCTGTAAAATGGGAGGGTCGAATTACCTCTGAATGCCCTCTGATGAGATGAACCCTGAAATCCTGTTCAGTCTAAATCTGTAATCTTATTTGCCAACAAATCTTTGACTAAAAAGCACATTTATAACAAAGCACAAAGTCACAGGGACGGAGCTTGCCTTTAATCTCAGTAAGCAAAGCAATAGGGCCATTTTTCTTCTCTCTTCCCAGAAGGGCTCGCACCCCACCTCCAAGTGGCTCCTCACATAAACACACTCAAAACCCCAATAAGGAAAGTCCCTGGAGTGTGAGTGATCTGGGGGTTGGATGGGACAGCATCTGCTGAGCCTCCTCACTTGCTTGGGCCAGGTTATCCATTTGCCTTCTAGGTCCCAGTCCTGCATCGCTTGACACTGACTGACATAGAGATCTGGGTGCATCATCTGACTCAGAGAGACTGTCAGGGAGCCAGCTGCTAGTGTCTTTATCCCTGCTCTGTCACTACCAATCAGTGCCATAACTTGCCAGATGCCCCACTATCTTACCTTCTTATCCACAAGCACAGCTCGCCTCCTTCCTCTGAGTAATCCCTGTTTTCCTTCAGGTCTCAAGCCCATTGAAATATGGGAAAGTAAGTCCTTTCCTATCAACAGTCTGATTATATACATGTCACCTATGTTTATAACGTAGTATAATTATATAGAGATTTATTTACATAATTTATATAGATAGGGTAAGAAGATATATAGATATGGGCATATATATACATATGCTGGAGAAGGAAACGATAAACTACTCCAGTATCTTTGACAAGAAAACCCTAAATGGAGTCCCAACAGCAACAAAAATACGTGGAAATATAAATTGGGGTTGTTCAAGTCTGCTTTGGGGACCCAAATTATATTGTATTTACTAAAAACCTTTCTTTTTTATTTTTTAAAATTAATCTTATAATTATAAATTTTTTTTCCCTGAGGCTGGGGTTAAGTGACTTGCCCAGGGTCACACAGCTAGGGAGTGTTAAGTGCCTGAGACCAGATTTGAACTCAGGTCCTCCTGAATTCAAGGCTGGTGCTCTATCCACTGCCCCTAATTATAAAAATTTTAACAGTACATATGCATGGGTAATTTTTTTTACAACTTTATCCCTTGCACTCCCTTCTGTTCCAAATTTTCCTCTCCTTCCCTCCACCCCTTCCCCTAGATGCCAGGCAGTCCCATACGTGTTAAATGTAAAAACCTTTCTTTATAAAACAGAATAATTAATTGTCGTGTCAATAAATGTTCTCAAGTTTTGTACATAGATATTTACACTCTTTTAAAACTTAAATTAAAGAAGAATTTTTATAGAGAGAGTAGTCTCCTTGCCTTACCCAGGCTGGAAAGGCTAACCATAGGCTCACTCCCTCTCTGATAAGCATGGGTACTTGACCTACTCACGTTCCTTCCTAAGGGGATGATCATCCTGAGTCCCCCACTCACCAAACAAATCTACAGGCGCATCAGAAGGAAGAGAAATCCTTCTCTGATATTCCCATGGAAGGGAAGGGGACCAGTTCAATCTCACCACATTACTGCTAAATGGAGCAGCTGTGAACTCCTGAGCTTGAGGTCCACCAGACTCAGCACCGCCTGCTCCCAGGGTGGCTGAGATTATGGAACATACCCCGTACCCATCTGTTTTCACTCTGCCAGAAAGAACCTTTCTAATTAAGAGCTTAATGAAGGTTTAAATGACGTGCCCAGAGTCACATAGCTAGTATGACAATCACTGTGTGCCCTATGGCATATATATATATATATAATATATACATTTTTTTTTACTTTTCTTAAGGGTGGGGCTAAGGGCCTGTTTTCCTTGCAAGCTCTGTTTAGTAAATGCTGGATATTTATTTCCCTTTTTTGTGAGTTAATGAAGATAGAACTGATCTCCTTTCCCTTCCATGAGAACATCAGTGGAGGATTTCTCTTTCCTCTGATACTCTCACAGGCACCTTGGGATGCTTGACTGAACGTGAAGAGGAGAATGAAATGCACTACTTGCCCATACTTAGATTTTCTTAGTGACTTGTTTCCAGCTCGGTCATCATTACTCTGAGCTGTATATTTGAAACCCAAGGTCTCACTATTGGGTCACTCCTTAGAGAAGAGCTTATTTCTGAGCTGTCTTTCTAAATAAAACAAAACACATCTTTATACTCGCTAAAACCTCCTTCTGACTCACCTAGATGGACTTGGTCCAGTTCACATTTATTGTCAAGGGTTAAAATATGGCTATCTTATTGTATTCTAAAGTTCTGGTTCATTGTAGAGCATCAGCCCATCAATCAGCCAGCATTTGGTAAGCACCTCCTATGAGCTGGCCTTGGCCATTCTTGGATATTTTGGTCCTCGTGGGAGGTCATCGATGTGGGCATCTCTACCAGTGATCAGATCCAACCAATCCCTGCTTGTTTTTTCCATGTTCTCCTGCCACTTTAGGCTGAGGATCCACCCATTTTGGGGGGTCTCTCCTCCAAACGCCTTGCCATTGTGTGGTTGCCATGTGGTTGTCCATCAGGTACGGCACTTTGGCCACAGACCGCCGCCCTTGTTTTCTCATGCTCCATCTCTCCGATGAGGTCATTTTCACCACTCTTCTTCTGCAGTTCTTCCTTGGCGATGTGTTGGAGGCCGCTCACATTCTCCATTAGTCTCTCTGTTGCCCTTTGGGTGACCCTTGACTCTAATGCTTTGGAGACTGATGTTCAGGACTTGCCGCCAAGCCTATCAGTGGAAGTATATTGTTGTCAAAGAGATGAGCCTTTGTTTCAGGGAGAAGCTTGAGGTCATGAAAAGCATGGTGTCATTTCCCAAAGGCCACCCAGCCCACTCGTCTCTTCCTGTCCAACTCTGAGGATGTTACTGTCCATTTTTGGTGCTGCATCCAAAAACATCAACATTCTGTGTCGAAATGGCTTTCGTTTGGCCAACTGGTAAGCCTCATCGGAAAGCTGGATTTCTTTATAAAGAATGAATTTCTTTTCAAGAGCAGGATCCCATGTTTTACAGAGAGCAGACTTCCAGAAAAGAGTGAGCACGACGTCGTGGCCTTGAGCTCCTGCCTCTGACGCTTAGTGACGATGACGTGTTCCTCAGAAGATAAACTTTGTGTCCTCTGGGCAACGCTTTAAGACCACAGGTTGCATACAGTGGCAGAAAAGGGGCCAGGTTGCATTGGTAGAGCGAATTTCCTTACCTGGGAGTTCCCAATGACAATGCCATCCCAAGTTCAGTTTCTATCTCTATACTTCCAATTTAAAAAATTTCCAGGAAAGGTTTTGTGCAACCTGTAAGAGATACTACTAAACTTATAAACATTCATTCAGCTCCAATATGGACCAAGCACGCCCTAGGTGTGGGGAAAGCCGAGACATGAATTAAGCATCAAAGCTCCTGCTCTCAAGGAGCTCACATTCTTGGGTGCGTGAAGTACCAAATCTAGTCCTGAAAAGTGAGGGCTTCCAAAATCAATTTTCTCTTTCCCTGTCTTTGATCTCTTCCCCTAATGCTCTTGAGACTTCCCACCTGAATTCTCTTCCACTGAGCCGGGATCAGACACCTGATTCTCATTGTTTACATTCACTGATGGTGAAGAGCTGGGAGACTTGGAGATGTCTTGTCACACCTTGGAATTTGGTGAAGGCCTAAGGCAAGTGATAACAACAACCACCACAAAATAATGCTTGTGAAACATTTTATGCATTATCTTATTTGGACCCAATAATGCCTTAGGTTGCTATTGAGACACTTCGTGACCTCATTTGGGGTTTTCTTGGCAAAGATACTGGAGAAGTTTGCCATTTCCTTCTCCAGACCATTTTACAGATGAGGAAACTGAGGCAGACAGGGTGAAGTGAATTTCCCAGGGTCACACAGCAAGTCCCAAAGAGGAATTTTCCTGACTGAGCCTGGTACTCTATCTACTACTGCAGTACCGACGTGCCCTAAGGAGGTAGATGCAATTATTAGTATCATTGTAGAAATGAGGAAATTAAGGCAGGGAGAGGGTACATCTTATCTCAGATCACACAGCTAGTAAGTGCTTAAGGCCAGGTTGAACTCAGACATTCCTGACTCCAAGTACAGCCCTCTATCCACTCTGCTCCTATACAAAGATCCAATTTGGTGCTGGGTCAAAAGTCATAGTTCACAAACATTCTTAATATTCCTTCCCACAAGTGCTACTCTTATGACGTATTATGGCATCCTCTGATGACTTATACCAAGTTTTTTTTAAGACTTCTATTATGATCCTGGTCAAAGATTATTTCCACCACAGGAGCAGTGTAACCTAAGTATAAAAAGATATCACCATGATCAACTCTTGGTTATGGTGACTCATGAAACAAAGAAAAATACAAAACAGCCCTTATTCCCTTGTGGCTCCCATTTGTTTCCATAAGAGAGAAGGGAGCAAAGGGTGCTAAAAATTGCTATTTTTAGACCCTCTAATAAACACTGATTTCATCCTTGGTACTCCAAACATCCAACAACCAATGAGTTGGATCTTGTCCAGTGACTCATTGGTCAATACACTATTGGAGGAACTAAACCACGTCGGCATTGACATTTTCATAATAAACAAGACCAAAAGACAGAAGGAAATTGCAAGTAAATTGAAAGATGTCTCACATGTTGAAGAAACATAAAATGAAGAATCATGCAATCAATGGCGATTCATCTTATCTGTAATTGCTCATGATAAGCACAGGCAAAGAAACCGCTGATTGGATTAGACGAGCATTCATTGTTTCTTGATCTTGTGTCACGGGTGACCTTGTGCAAGTCCCTCCAGTTCTGAGAGCCACAGTTTCCCCCTCTGTCAAAAGATGCTTTATTGCCGAGCATCTGAGGTCCTTTCCAGCTCTCAATCTAGGAGTCTGTATCCCTTGGACATGTCATACAGTCTCACTGAGTCACAGTTTCTTCCTCTATACAATTTGGACTAAATTGTTTCCAAGGTCACTCCTTTTTCACTTATTTTGTTAAGCTTTAAATTTTTAACAGTCTGTTTCTCTTCTTCTCCTCTCTTACTAGAGAAGACCATTTGACACAGATTTAAAAACGTGTAAAATTATAGGATGTGCATTTCTTTTTATCAGTTCTTTCTCTTCCTTCGGAGGTCTCTTATAGTTGATTCGAGTATTTACTCAGAAAAACCTGATGGTTCACATTTATTCTTCAAACAACATTGTTACTGTCCACAAGAGTCTTTTGGTTCTCCAGACTTTCCCTTTTCCCTATTTCATGCAATTTCCTAGAGCTGTCCAGCTCTGAATCTATGGCCTTGTGATGCTTGGAGAAGGACCATGGACCCTGTGGCCATCTTGGGTTTGTGCTGTTCCCCTTATTCTGTAAGGAAAATGCCTGAGTTTCTGGCTGGGACCATGTCATGATGAGAAGATCCAGTGATAAACACCAGCTCTGAGACCAATCTTTTATTCCTGTTAATACTTTTTCATCCTTGTCATTTTTCTTTTAACAGAAAATTAGGGGGAGCACATTTCTTCGTGCTTTGGCAGAACTTTGGATCAGAACCAGAACTTGGGTTCCTGATAAAATCTCTCTCAGCTCTCATGTACTAATAGCTTCCACATGAGAAACAATAATGAAATCACAGATTCTCAGAGTTGGGAGAGGCCTCAGCAGTCACCTTGTCCAACCCATCCCTGGACAATAATTCCCTCTGCAACATACCCAACAAGAGGTCATCCATGTCTGCTTGGAGATCCCCAAGGATAGGAACTTATAGTACCCCCTGGGCAACTCAGATCCTTACGGATATCGGATGCTGTGATGATTCTATTTCTTTTTTTTTTTTGCTGAGGCAAGTGGGGTTGAGTGACTTGCCCAGGGTCACACACCTGTCTGAGGTCAGATTTGAACTCAGGTCCTCCTGACTTCAGGGCTGGTGCTCTAACCACTGCACTACCCAGCTGCCCTTGTGATTCTACTTCTGAATGCAAATTCTGAAGAGGAAAATCTAAATTGTCTACTTTCAACTTCTTCCCATTGCTCCTCTTTCTTCTTCCTGAAGCCAAAAAGAGAACATCTGAATCCTTTCCTACAACACCTTTCAAACATATGAACACAGGTTATCATGCTTCCTTACCCCTGCTCTCCCCATTCCTGTCCCATATGAATCTTTTTTTTTTGTCCCAGATTATATACAATCGGTTTCTCCAACCAGTCCTCACAGGGCATTAACTCAAGGCCCTTCGCTATCCTAGTTAGTCTCCATTGCTAGGGATGCTCTCCAGATTGATAATGTCCTACTTAAGCCATGTGCCCACAGTGCTCCAGCTGTGGTCTGAATGGGACATAACACATAGGAATGATCCATCCATTATTCTTGGAAGTTCTGTCTTTCTTAGGCCGATATTGCATTAGCTTCTTGGGCCTCCAGAGCATCCTGCTGATTGATTAATATTGAATTTGCTGCCCACTAAGATTCCCAGGTCTTTTTCAGACAAACTGTGTCTAACCACGTCCCTTTCCCCAGTCTGTATTTCTGAAGTTGATTTTTTGACTCCAGATGTGAGACTTGACATTTATCTTGTCTTTAGGAGATGGAGAGGAAAGTTATACGACAGTTGCAACGTGCATCATTCCTTACGTAATGGCCTGGAAGCTGTCACCAAAGGGCCGCCTTCGGAACCACTCTGCTCCTGCACGAGGCTGGGGTACGTGTGTGGCAGATGGGGGCAGGGGGTGGTGAATATGATTCCCTCTTCAAGCTCACAAACAACCTGAAACCGATACCACAAATTGGAAAGTCACATGGCGTACAATGCTCATTGAAAGAGCCATTTTTTTTCTACAAGCTCTGGTGTCCCCAAACATATAATCCCCATCATCTTTTTTTTTTTTTTTGGAGGGGATGCACTATTTGTGATTTCTTCAGCTCCCAGTGTCAAAAATTTTTCTACCAAGTCAGATTATGGCAAATCTATGGATAGAGGGTAGAATTTAGTACTTGGAAATAGAAGGGACCTTTGAATGTAACTTCCACATTTTACAGATGAGAAAACTGAAGTCCCCAACATTTCAGTGATTTCCCCAAAGTCTTATGGGTAATAAATGATGGAACCAGGAACCAAACCCAATACCTCTGATTCTAAATGCAGTGATTAGCACTTATGAGCTTTAGTTTTAGGGAGTTAGTTGCCTGATGCACAGTAAGTCTAATCTGTCCCCCTCCTCATTCCCATTCCCATCTCCAACTTTACAAGTGTAAGTTGACAAATGCAAGTGGAGGGATTTGAACTCAGATCTTCCCATCTCCAAATTTGGTATCCATTTCACACAGCTGCCTCTTTAAAGTCCTTTTTAATACATGGGTAAAATTCAGGTGGGTTAACTAAAAAAAGTTTATTTTTATTTTTATTTTTTTTTCCTCCCAGACTCTCTACTAGGATTTCTAAAGATATTCAGAGCATTGAGGGTGAGCCATAATTCAATGATTTTTCACTTTGAATATCAAGACTATCCCTTTAGTGTCTTGTTTTAATATTTTGCCCAACATTTTGTTCTTTACGTTCCCCACATTAGCTCTGCTGATTGTGTTGTTGTTGTTATTTAAAATAATTACTTAGCCTAGCAGATGCCCGGTCTGTATCTGATAAAGGCTAAATGTTGTTAATGGTGCTCAGGTTTCAGCAGCAGGATATGTTACCTAGGTCCCTAACTCCCGTGGCTAAGTTCTTCCTGCAGAACAGGGGATAAAATGTCCTGTAAAAATTTGCTTTTGAAAATTAAATCATCCTAAGCATCCTGGGAGATTACAATCAACTGTGGCCAGTTCTCGTCCTTTTGGCAGCATGGGTTCATAGATTCAGGAGAGCTTGGGGGACATTTATTCAGTCTTTTCCTTTTGCAGAGAAGGCAACTGAGGCAGCCCAGAGAGATCGGGGTTGTGCAGATGGCCAGAGCCATGACTTAAATTCACCCCCCATCTCCAAATCTGGGGCTTATTCCATTAAACCAAGATCCCTCTTTGTCCAGCAGTGGATTTGGAGACCAGATTTGATTTTGCTACCTTTCTGCCTCTATGACCTTCAAGTAAAAGGAAATGACAGGACTAGATGGTCCATCCTTTCCAGATCTAATTCTACCACCCGACGCCATTTTGCCTGTTTAGACTTAGATTTCCTCATCTATAAATTGCGGGTGTTTGATTAGATGATCCAAATGGGAATCTGACCCTTCTACAAAGTAATCTCTAAACCAGAACACTTCTGCCATTTAGACTTCAGATTGGGATTTGATTTCAGGCCAAGATAACTGGAGGATGGATTCCTGGAAAGAACAGTAGCTCATCAATTCAAGATGCATCACCTGAACGTGGACAAGTGACATAAACACTAATTAAATAACCGTGAGCTGTTAGGCTACTACTGAATTGTATCTCCTGCATTTCCTGTGTCCTCACTGATGGATAATTTAAAAAGTAAATGTTGCAGTCCATCCCCTGTCCCTTAACCTCCCATTCCCAAACAATCTACAATGCTGAGTCTACATAATCCTAACATTTTACATTTTCCAAACTGTTTCAATAATTTGGCCCCAGCTGTATGCAGTAAGTACTTAATAAACTGCTTGTTGAATTGACTTGAGTTTAATCCATACAATAATCCTGTGAGGCAGAGGCTGGTTCAAAACAGGCATTTAATAAATTGATTGGCTGATTGAGGTACATAAGGCTGATATTATTTCAATTTTCTAACCAAAGAAATGGATAGCCGGAATCTTTCAGTCGATTCCATCAATTCGGTACAAATCAACTCATTTCTATTTGATTCAAACCAATTCAATTAAATATTTATTGGATGCCCACTAGAACCTAGAACTGAGGGAGAGAGGGATTGAGGTTTTGCCCCGGGTAGTTGTCCCAATATTAATCCCAATACCTGGGAGAGACATGCTTTAACCCTGGGGGAGGAAGTAGACATTTCTTGGTCTTTCCCTGACATTTGCCCCCTGACTTGATACCAACCTTATCCAGTCCTAGTGGAAGGGCCTACTATGGCATCCTGGGAGTTACTTTCCCTGTCCCAGTCCTTGAGGGAATGGGAGCTGATCCACGTCCTCTTCTCACAGCTGGACTGTCTCCCCAAGTTAGCCTGTCCCCAAGCTACTTTTGTCCCAAGAGAAAGGCTTCTTGGTTGCACCTCTGGTGGCCCCTCAGTGTGGAGGGTCCTAAATAGTTCAGAGTTGACAAATGATGCAATTTGTGGCATCCCAGAGCTCACAATCAGCTAGGAACAGTCCCCCACCATCTTTTTTTTGCTTTTGTATACAAAGGGACTAACTGTCCTGCTCTTCCCGGCCCTTTTTTGTGGAGTTTTTGTGGAAGGACAGATTTGTGTATTGAAATTAAGTAAAAAAAGAAAATTAGAACTTGGGAGGAGGAGGGAAAGACTTTTGAGGAACAGCTGATTCTAAAGCTCAGCTGCCTGAGTTCCCTTAGGATCTACAGAGTTTTGGGTCTCCTTTGAGCCCCTTGCCCAACTCAAGCTTTCATCCCTCTAGCCCTTGTTCTAACAATACTCCTCTGAGGAAGGGGATCCCATGATTGGGGCAGGGGGAACCACGGTCCTGAGGAGCTGAAAAAAAAAGCTGGTAGCCCCCGGGTATTTTACACAAAGGGCAGAGCCCACCTTGAGTTCTAGGTTCATCAGTGCTGACACAAAGGGGATTTTTCACATAGTATTCACACCAAAGGAAAAAGACAGAGGTAGAAAATTCCATGTCGAGGATAACTTCGAGATGTGCAAGATTGTTCTCTCCTCCCACTTGTTACCTTTCCTCAACAAGTCACCACTCTCAGTCTTTCCTTCCAATGGCTGTAAAAATAAGTGGGTCTGAAGAGAAGGATGAGGGGAGAGGTTACCTGATTATTGAACGTAGGGAAACATCTTGTTTTATTTAAGCAACAATATGATGTAATGGAGCGCTCTCTGGACAAGTGACTTGCCACAGATGTATTTGACCTTAGACAAGTCATTTGACGTCTCTCCGAGCTCCTCCCTGGTAAAACAGGGCTACTACTACCTATCTAATAGGACCATTTTAAAAATCAAGGGAAATGATGCAAATAAATGGCTTTTTTAGTATCCAGCAGCGGGCAAGGAGCAGCATTTGTACCTTTGTTCCTGTTTATTTCGAATTCTACATTCTCTCTCCCAACTCCCCTCCCTCCCTCCTTGGCCCAGCCTTTTATCACCAAAGTCCCCTGAAGCCGTGTGACATCGCAAAAAGGATCTGCTCACTCAGTTACATTCTCACAACCTCCAAAGTATCCCATTTTGGTCTCACTTGTTCTGTAGAGGAGTTTCCCCCCGGGGTGTTCTTGCTCACTTGAGTGCTCTGAGACTACATTAATACACTTATTTCAACCAGATCTTTAATCAATATTTCATGGGGCGTATTGAGTAGGCCCATTTAATCTGTTTTGGTCCCTGCAGGTGTAGGGGGAGAGAATGCACTGGCCCGAGAAGATAGGCAGCATTTACAAACGTAATTAAGTTGTCCCTATTGATCACAGACATGTTGGGGTAATAATACTTCCCATGAATCATTTATGGGCCTGGGACAAGGTCTTTTCTGGTGCAGGGAATTTACTTTCATACTTTTAAATGCCAGAGCTCCTATGGACTTTCCAGATGAGGCTTCTTGAATGGGCCAGAATTAGGGAGGAGAGTGTAGGATGACCTTGAATATGCAGCTAGGTATGATGGCAATTTTTGGAAATCTGGAGGAGCATCTCTGAGCTGTCCGGTGCTGGTTCCTTTCTGTTTCTAAGCTGGGGAGTGTCCAGTGGAGGGCAGGTCAGAATGGTGACTGTAACCTTAGAGAATCATGGAGTTAGAGTTGGACTAATCCAATTCACTAATATGAGGAAACTTCTTTGCCCAAGGTAATAAATGGGATTCGAACTCAGGCCCTAGGACTCCAACCCAGAGCTCTTTTTAGTGAGTGGGAACGTTGTGTTGGTCTAGCAGAGGGGAAAAGCTCGGGGTTCAGAGCACTTAGACTCTGTTGTTGATTCTTGTGTGACCCCGATCAAACCATTTAACCTTCATCTGCCCATAAACCAATGGGATGGACTTGGTGACCCTGGAAATTCCTTTGCTCTCTAGATCTGGGGCCCTATAATAAGCTCATAAATAAATCATCCAGGGCAGAAACGTAATGAATACTTGTTGTTTTAAGCTGAAGTCTTATGATGTGAGGCACTATTACTTAATCAGAGTCCAGTATTCCCCGTCTGCTCAGTCCCCTTCATGGGCCCTAAGTGATTTCGAAGAGAAGGGTCCATGTGGCAGAGATGATCAAAGCCTTGATCAGACCCGAAGGGAGCCACCTGTGGTCCGCCACCAATGAGCTCCCGTGGCCTGGCAATGGCACCATTTCTTGGGCTGCCAATTTTTCCTTCACTCAGAAAAAAGAGAGTCAGCCTCCATGAATGTTAAGCTCTAAATCTATGAGTGAGATATGGGGGTTCTCGGTGATCCAAATAGGTCCTACAGGTAAGTGGGATGACTAGATATCCCTGGAATCTGGCCCACTCCTTTCCAAGGGAGACTGATTTCTGTCTCCTGGGAAGCTGAAAGGCTTGTTCCTTCACCTATGTCCAAGAAAATTATTAAAGTAGAACTAATAGCCGCCTCCTACCCTGGAAGCATGAGAATTGAGGGGTCTGGGAATTCAGATGCTGGCCCGTTACAGAAGACGACTTTTGTAGCTTCTTGAAGAACGGGGAGCCGCAATGGGACCATCCCAGAGCCTGGAGGCACAGGCCATCCATCATCTGACTTCCCAGAAGCCCTGGACGGGGAGTTTCTGTCCAGCAGTAAAGATCTGAGTCAGCTGGGAAATCTCTTCTTAGCAGTCCCTCAAGTCTCCTGAGAGTCTTTACCCCTTGAAGGAGTGTAGTAAAGCTGAGGGGAGAGTCTTAGTGTAGGTTTTAGGCATCTGTCTTTTTATCATTTCTTTTGTGGTGGAGGAAACGGCCTCCTCCTGATAGAGCTAACTTTGCACATCTGCTGATTTCTAGAAAGGCTTCCATTAATCTCTTTTAGAGAGACCCCATAAAGCAGCCAAACGTATGGTTAGTTTAAAAGATTTTCCTCAGGATTCCACATTAGGGGCGTAATGAGCCAGAGAATTGGAAGGGAAAACGGCAGATTCCCTTTGTTTTGGATCAGACTCCCCAGGACTCAATCTGAGTCCGTGGAGTCCGGAGCCAGGGTCCTGGGGGGAGCCCCCTTGTCGCCCCGCTTTCAGGGCTGCGGGTAACATCAGTATAAATGAACGTTTCACTTTGTCAGAGGCTTTTTTCCTGTATCCCTTGATGGAATCATATCATCTGAAACTTTAAAAATAATTAATGATCATGTTTTCCTTAAGTTGAACCATAGCTGGGCCTCTGGTACACATCCCCCATGCTTGCAGGGACCTTTTGGGTAGATGGGACAATGGCTGCTTCCTGAAGACCTCCGGGGGGGGGCAGCCCCTCTCACACAGCCCAGAACTGCTCTGGGAAAGCTGGAAGGGTGGGGGGCTATACTCTGACCTTAAATCTAACCCCGGACCCTCCGTCTGCGTCCCTTGTCTTCACGGCCGCCTTGGAAACACCCAGTGTGAGGGCGGCCTCCCTCCTGAGCCTTCTTTTCCCCAATTAAACTAAACTATGGTCCTCATACATCATGGACTCGAGGACCTTGATGTGCCCCCCACTGGACACCCGGCTTAGCAGTCATGGTCTATCCTTCCCTCTGTCTCTATGTCTCTCTGGGTGTCTCTGTGGGTGTTTCTGTCTCTGTCTCTCTCTCCCTGTCTGCTTCTCTATATCCATGGGGGCGCAGCCAGTGGCAGCGAAGGAGACTGGGGGAGCCCGGCCTTCCCACTTGGGGCCCGACTACTCCCTCTGAGCCTGGAGCACGGCCCTGCTCTCAGCGCTGAGTCACTGTTATATAACAGGCCAACGAGGCGAGTTATTATCTTCCCGGCTTAGAGACGCAAAGGCCATGCAGAGTCGTCACAGGAACCAACCCGGGCCTGTCAGAGGTGCTCGGATGCTTCAGCTCCGAGGGGCTGCGGCTGCGCTCCCGGAGGGAGTCGGGCAACGCTCATCGGGCAAGGGCTGGGGGAAGGGTTGGAGAGATACAGAGACATAGAAATGGAGACAGAAAGAGAGACAGAGACAGAGACACAGAGATGGAGACAGAGAGAGACAGAGACAGAGACAGAGACACAGAGATGGAGACAGAAAGAGAGACAGAGACAGAGATACAGAGATGGAGACAGAGAGACAGAGACACAGAGATGGAGACAGAAAGAGAGACAGAGAAAGAGACACAGAGATGGAGACAGAAAGAGATACAGAGACAGAGACACAGAGATGGAGACAGAAAGAGATACAGAGACAGAGACACAGAGATGGAGACATAGAGACAGAGACAGAGACACAGAGAGATGGAGAAATAAAGAGAGACAGAGACAGAGACACAGAGAGATGGAGACAGAAAGAGAGACAGACACAGAGATATGGAGACATAGAGACAGAGACAGAGACAGACAGAGACAGAGAGACTCCTTGAGAGCGGGACTGGTTGCACACAAAACTCCATGAGCCTTTTCTGCCGGTTTGGCTGGAGTAGCCGGTGAGCTCTCCCACCTGTCGGCACGATGGGCTTCATGAGTCAAATCAATCTGACCAGAGGGTCTGGATGTGAGCATGGGACTTGCAAACTCCTTTACATATAACATCTCATTTGATCTTCACAGCAGCTCCGTGAGGTAGGTGCCATTATTATTCCCCTTTTACATATGAGTAAGTGGAGGCCGAGAGTTTGAGTAATTCACTAAGGACACACAGCTGGGTCTGTGGCCAGATTTGAACTCAGATCTAGAGAGTGTGACAGTCTTAGGATCCTGGCTAGACTCATGGACTCTAATCCAAATCCATTCCTTTACAGAAAAGGAAACTGAGGTCAAAGGGATGTAGGGGTCAAGGTCACAGAGGCAGAGAAGGTGGTTAAACAGAGATCGCCTCTAACTTCATTTTTCTCACTTTTCAGTCTACTTCTGACATGTGGATACACCCAGAGCTGCAGTTTCAATGATTTGAGCCACTGTACATGACACTGTCCTATAGCTTGGAGCTGACTCAGAGGCAGGTTGTGTGATTTGTCCGGTATCAGAGAGGAAGCTGCCCGCCTCGAGCCCCTGAAACGCCAAATCCAGCTTCTTCCCACTCCCAGGTCTCCCTCACCGCAGGCCAAAGACGCTGCTCATCGCACCCCGTCACCTTCTTTGGGGATGTCTTTATGGAAACTGCTCCGTTGCCCAAAGCGCTGTCAAGCCACACACAGCAATACCATTATTAGGCGTGAATCCCCAAAGAGCTAAAAAACGAAAAGGAAAAGGACGCACATGTACAGATATGTGTAGCAGCCCTTTTCTGGAGGCAAAGAACTGGCCATCGAGGGACTCCCGGCTGAACAAATTGTGGTTTGTGATGGTGACGGAATACTACCGTGCTCCGAGACATGACGAGCAGGATGCTCTCAGGGAAAGCTGGGAAGACTTCCAGGAGCTGCTGCAGAGTGGAACACGCCGTGCGCAGAGGGACGGCGAGATGATCCTCTGGGGACTTAGCTACTCTCATCCGTGCAATGGCCCGAGACGACGCTGAAGGACTTAGGAGGACAAATGCCGCCGCACGCAGAGAAAGACCTGACGGCGTCTGAGCGCAGACCGAAGAAGCATCCTTTTTTGCCTTATTTTTTCTCAAAAGTTGTTAGCCTATGTTTTCTTTCACAACATGATATTATAGAACATGACTACACATGTACGATCTATGTAGAATTGCTTGCATCCTCAATGAGGAGAGAGAAAAGGAAGGAATGAAAAGTTGTAAAAAATTTTACATTTCACTGGGGGGAAAATAAAACACTCAATTTAAAAAATCCTGATCTGGTCAACAGCAACTCCCATTTTGGAGGGGTTTGGAGCGGCAACTCTCCTTTTGGATGGAGGATGAATGGAGGGGTTTGCACCTATGTCAGCAATGAGAAGGGAATTCCCAGCGTGGAAATCCCCTCCACTCATATGGCTCAATCGTTCCCCAGTAACTTAAGTCAGAGTGGCTCGGGGCACGCTGGAGATCCGTGTCAAACACAGCCTTCCAGAATCCGAGACTAGCCATCACGTCACTTCATTAAATCATCTATAATTGCCTGCTGATAATCGGAATGAACCAACTAACCTCACTGTGAATGAGTTTTCTTCCCAGACAAATAGAGTTATCAGTTTTCCCGTATTAGAGAAGCGTAAGTAAGGGAGGTAGAAGCCACACAGTGGCCATTTTGGTTGTCCCTGCCTTAATTAATCCCCCAAGTGGCTAATTAATTCCTTTGGTCTTAATTAACCATCAAGTGGAAGGGAAAGGTAGGTTGTTAGGCCTGAGTCACGCAAAGAAGCTTCACAGGCTCCCTGAACTAACCACCAAAATATGTCATGGCAGGCCCTCAATTTAATTTAATGCAGTAATAAAATATTGTTATTAATATAATAATAAATATATTAATAAGGATGATGATGTAACAATAAATTAACTTAATTTAATGTGTTGTTAGAGGGACCTGATTTCAAGTCTCAAGATCCTGTGTGAATTTGGGAAACAGACTTTTAACCACTCTGTGCCTCAGTTTCCTCACCTGTAAAGTGAGGTCAGACTAGGACACTTCTGCGGTCTAAAGCTAGGATCCTATAATCCAAATTGAGTTGATTTCCAAGTAAAAAGTCAGGCCTCCCTTTCTGGTGTCCGTGTAGCTTATGAAAGTCTTGGCTAAAAGTCTGTCCTCCGGGGACCGTGCCCTGCGTCCTGCTCATCCCACACGGTCAGTCTTTAGTTAGCCGCTGAAGTGAGAGGAGCCGAGCCTGCTTCTCTCCCTCTGCCTCCCTCCCTCACAATCCCACAGGCTCCGTCTACAAAGAAATCTGCCTTCCTTCCCTCTCAGTTCTGTCCAGGTTTGTTTTAACTTGATGTCATCTGGGTAAAAATGTTGAGCCATTGCGGGGAAGGATACCACGTGCCCGGCCCGGGGTCTGGACTCACTGGGGAGGGCCTTGTCCCCACCACCAGGGCACCCACCGGCGCTCAGCGAGTACTTCTCAGCCTGCCCTGTCGCCTAATGTGCCAATGGCTTCTGGTTTCCTAGGGACAGTGGCCAGAGGGCAGAATGACCCTCTGCTGAGTGCAGGAGAAGGGAATTGAGCAGGGGCTTTTATCAGCTGTTGGTGTTCACCGAGGCCAGAAGACTGAGCCGTGAGGGCAGCTGGGGGATTGCAGGGCTGATGTGAGAAGGATGCTTTAGTCCGAGGCCCCTGCCTCCTCCCCGAGCCCTGCTGCGGGAGAACTGGAGAAAGACTCTTCTCCTCTTCATCTGCCCCAGTTTCCAACCTTGCTGCTAATTACATTTCCTGCCCATCAGGAGACTTAGCATCCAAACCAATGTGGGGGGAATCTTGCTTCTGCCCTGGCACTCATCACCAGGCGATGGATTGGAACTTTGGGGTGTTGGGGGGCACAGAGGTGGCGTTTAGAATAAATCCCTCCCTTGAAAAGCACAAATTGAAATCTTTGTGCAAGAGAACGTCCTGATTTTGAACATCTTTCACATCTGATGAGGGATGAATTAAAGAAACAGAAAAGGCCAGCTCTGAAGTATGGTATGTCGGCAACAGCAACTCTTTACAGTGGTTCAGCCCCACTTTGTTCCCGAGAGGCAGCACGGTGGCGGGGAGACCTCCCCTCTGGCCCTTTCTACCTGTTGATTCTTGGGAACTCACTGCTTTGGGAAATAGGGTTCTTTATCTGTAAAATGAAGACACTGGACTCGGTACCTGTAAGGTCCTTTCAGGATCCAAATCCATGATCCCCCACCAAGGACCGGGCTTGAGAGGAGAGAGTACCCTTAATTTCCCTTACCCAGGATGGAGAGAGACAGCCAACAAGTACTAAGTGCTTGCTGTGTGCCAGGCACTGTGCTAAGTACTGGGGAATACAAACCCAACAAAACAAAACAGACCTGTTTTCGATAGTCAATATTCTAATCGAAGAAGCTAGTACTAAGGAGAGCTAGAAATGGAAAGCTGAAGATACTAGCAGGGGGAAGATGCTTGGTCCCTGGCAAGATGAGGTAAAAGGCCCATCGATGGGAGTTTGGGCCGCAGAATCCAGTTCTTCAGGAGGATGGAGGGGGAGATTTGATCAGCGTAGTTTTTGTCTGTGAGGTGCTCACGTGGTACCCAGGACAAAGAAGGACCTGATAAATGCTTGGTGGATTGGACTGAGTTGAGTTGCACTGCCCAGAACAAATGACCTGTGGCCAGGAGTAAGGACAGTTCTAGCATGATACCATCTACGAGGATCTATGGGGGCTTGGAGAAGGAAGGATGATGGGGTACTGAGAAGGACCAATACTGGGCACCCATTAAAGTACAGAGACCTCTAGGAGAGTCATGTCCCAGCTGAGTGGCTTTGTGAGAAGCTATCCAAGTCTCTTGGGGAAGGGGCTACCCTGCCAGATATTACCTCTTTCCAAGAGCTCCGAATTAACTTGGTATCGCCTCTTTGATTGTCTCAGGATCTACTATTTCATTAGCTCAGCTTTGGCTATTTATTGTAAGTAAAACCTTTCTTTTTTGAATTTGTGAACTGTTTATGTGTACATGGTGAGGTTCCCAAACCTCCTAGGTGGGCGATAAACCAAATTTGTAAAAAGTCTTCCCAAGTGGCCCAAGCTCTCCAAGTCATGTGATCATTGAACACAGACGAAAAGGACCCGGGAATTTAATTCCATTAAATTCAGTTCAACGTGCATGTGCATGTGGGCACAAAGACAAAAGTGAAAAGATTTCCTGCCTTCAAAAAGCTTCCATTCCACCAGGAATTGGACTGCGGGGATCTATCCTCTTCCTTCCCCTCTCTTAGCCCCGGCTTCTGGCAGACGCCACCTTCATCTGTTCAGGAAGGATAAATCTCAACAAATGAGTTTTTAAGGGCCTTTCTCCTGCTCTCTGAGCCAAAGCAGAGTGAAATCTTGGCTGTTTTCAGAGCCAAATATATTTGGCTGAAAGTAAGCTATATCAGGGATGGTAGAAAGATATCATAATTTTTCCAGTTGAGTACTGAAAGATGAAATTACTCTATGGAGTCCTGTTTTTTAATGAAGAATTACTCTGCAATAAATCACATTAGTTTCCGTTTCTGAGAACGATGAATTGGATTCTAAAAATCCATGCAGCTCTCCATGTGTGGCCTTTATAAAATGGCCTTTTCTGAGATTTGACTCTGATTTTTATGGACCCCACTATAAAGAGAGGAGAGAGGAGACTAGGGTGGGGATGGTGGGAACAGAAGCTGAATTGATTTCAGTAATGGGAACGTTCCGTTTGTCCCTACACTGTCAGCAGGCTCAGCCTTATCTGATCCTGGGGGATCCATTTTGTGTCCTCCATTGATATTTAAGCTTCTTGCCCACAGGGATTGTCCACTCATTGAATCAGTATTCCTAGTCCCTTACACAAGGACTATCATTCAGAGGAGGCCTAAAAATTGTGGATCCTGTGGCTCTTGGTCACTCATCAATCAAGCCTCCTTCAGGTAATTCCCCAACAAAGGCTTACATCTGATGATCAGTAGTCATGAGACTATTTCTATTGATACATTTGGCTCAGACACAGAAGATATATCCCAGCATGCTCCCTCTGGCCCCTCAAAAACAAAACACCCCCAAAGAAACATTCCCTGAAAACGGCTGGGAAAACCATTTAATGGCGTAGTTCTAGATAGGGATACATGTCACTTTCTATGTTTGTAGTTTCCCGATTATTAACAGGAAGGGGAGAAGTACCCTAGTTTGATGTCAGAAAGAGCCAAATTCAGTCTTGTGGCAGTGCACAAGTTCCCAAGGAAATCTTTTCTACAAAAAGCAGATCACATTGATGGAGATAGTTTCTACCTAATGACATCACCAATCTCTCCTTACCCCCTCCCCAAAAAAAGAGAGAACGAGTACTTTAATTTTAACTGTTCAATTTAATTTAAACATTAATTGACCATTATATTGGTGACCTTTTAGCTTTTCTACACGGACATTGTGATCACCACTGAGACTCTTGGTTAGTCAGGAAGGCAATTCCAAGACAGAGGGAATGCCTGCTGATGACAAAGCTGGAACTTCCTTTTGGAAAAGGAGCTGCAGGTCATGACTACAGCTCCCTTTAATCCCTCAGATCCAATCTGTCAACAAGTCCTCATTGTCTCCTTTGAAACCTTTCTATACATGTCTAGTCTTCTCTATTCCAGCTACTACCTGCCTACTTCAGGCACTTTCCAACTCACGCCTACCTGATTTATGACAGTAGTTCCCTCACTGGCCTCCGCCTGATTCCTGTCCCCGATCAATTAAACACAATTCCATTCAACAAGCTTCTAAATAGATCCTATGTGCTAAGTTCTGCATAGATGAAGGCAAACTCAAACAGCACCTCCTCTCAGAGAGCTTATAATCGGCTGAATTGATCCAATGGCCCTTGGGAGATGCAATTAACAGGGTCCAGTGGAAAGAAGCCTCTGAAGAAAAAGGCTGTGGTGAGTTGAGGGGGGCAGTCAAGACAGGTCACATTTGTAAAGTATTTTGCAAACAAACTAAGAGTGATTTAATTGTCATTACCATCATTGTCACCACCATGACTGCCACCATCATCATCATCACCATTATCATTAAATAGTTGTTTGATTGAACTAAATTAAATCATGACTTAGCTTTTTTTTGACTAATAATTTCTTTCTCTAATATTTAATATCCCAAAGTTTCTAAAGTACAAATCTTTTTCATGCTTCTATTTATACTTTATTTCTTTTATTTATGTTTCTACTTCTCAAATCCATGTTGTTTCATTGGCCTATTTTTTTTCCTTTTTTGGCCCAGGCTATGATAGTCTGGATAATAACTGTTTTATAATTAGTTTTGAAGTCTGACAGGATGAGGTCTTCACCCACTTGTTTTTCTATAGTTTCTCTTGATAGTCTTCTCCATTTGCTTTTCCGCATAAAATACATTTTATCCAGTTTCATAAAGTAATTTATTGACAGTTTGATCGGTACTATTCTAGATATATTAATTAATTGGGGAAATATTGACATTTTGACTCTAATGGGTCATTGAAGCCATGTCAAAGGACATTGCTGCAGCTGATCTTCTGTCAAAAACATTTTTGAAGTTATTGTTATAAAAGTCTCATTTGTGTCTTAGTAAGTTAATATCCAAAATGGTTTATTGACAAGAAAAGTTTTTATTATTGCAAATGGCTTTTCTTTTTCAATCAGTTTTTCTTGGTAATTAATAGTATATATAGATGTGGATAAGGTTCTTATATCTCTGTAAATGGTATTCCATCTCCTGCTTGCTTGACTTTGTACAACTAGTTCCTCACATCTAGAATGTTCTCTTTCCTCACCCTCTCCTCAAAGGATTCCTACTTCTGTAATTCTTCCACAGCACTTTCAGTGATTTCTCTCTCCATGTCATCTTACTGTCATTGCTTTCCTCTTGAAAGTATTTTGTGATATATATATATGTATATATATATATACATATATATAGTGAAATATTTATATATATTTAAAACGGTTGTTAAATTTTTTACATGTCATTGGGAAATATTTAATAAAGCAAATAAAAATATTTAAATTCTTTTTATTCTCCAGAGCCTAAAGAATACTTTATACTTAACAGACTTCTAAATATTTGCTGAATTTATTGTCATTCCTACTTAAAACATTCTCTCCATTAACTCTTTTGTTAAGTGCCACATGTTATTACATTCATAATTTCTTAATATTGAACCATCTTTGGATTTAATTTGCTTGTGGAAAATTAATTCTTGACATATTTCCATATTGTTATTTTGCTTCTATTTTAATTAATGAGTTTGAAATTGACCAATAATTCTCTTTTTCAGGATTATCTTTACCAAGTTTTGAAATGAACGCCACATGTGCCTCATAAGAACAAATGGCAAACACAACATTTTTAATTATGTTTAGAAATCATGTAGCAGGAACGGTTTGTTTTGAAGTTTGGAAATATTCAATTATGCATCTCTAGTTCATTAAAAACCTGATTTCATTTTCTAAAAATTTTCTAAAACTGGTCTAGTTATCAACTAAATAGAGAGAAAGCTAAGCTGGCAGAGAGCAGAGGCAAACAATGCCAGGTGCAGATCAGCAAAGACCAATGCTTCATGAGGAGAGAGTCTGACAAGGATCCATACAATGGCTAGCATTATTAAGATAACACATTAAGGTTTGCAAAGCATTTTAAAATATTATCACATTTGAGCCTTACAACAACCCTGGGAGATAGATGCTATTATTAATATAATACTTGCAGTAGAAAATATTGGCACCTTTATGGGATCAGTCATTAGTTGATTTTTGCACATAGATCCTTATCATGTATATTCTTGGTGTGTGTATATCGTTACAGAGACGCCATGACATGTATATTCCCCATATATGGATACCTTACACATAATAGATATAAAAGTTGATTCTTTCCACTGAGTATAGGTTTGTGGCAGATTGAGTTCAAAATATGTGTATGTATGTATATGTGTGTGTATGTGTGTGTATGTGTGTGTGTAGAAAACTAAAACACAGAAGTAAAGGCTCATGACCTATAGTTTGGAAAAGATCCTGACATAAAATAGCCAGAATTCAGGAAAATTCACAGCACTTTGTTTCACAATATTAGAGGTAGATGGCTTCTGAAAGTGACCTAACCATCTGTCCTTCTACTCACAATCAGAAAAGATAAGGATAGAAAATGGGTGAACTTGGAGGGTCTCTTCCATGTCCACATCTGCTATCCTCAGATCCCATGATTAGAACAGGCCCTTTATTGGTTATTTAAAATGGAAGGTGCTAAGTAAGATAATGGAGCTCTGGAATCAAAAAACCTGGGTTCCAATTCTGCCTTATTTTTCCTCTTCTGTCCAAATGGAGTGGAGTGGAGCTGGGCTGGGGATGTTACCCACTAGGGGATCACAAAGGTTCCTTTTGGCTCTGAACCACGGGTTCTTTTCTCCACCTGCAAATAAAAGCATATCACCCTGGCTAGCTTTTCCCCCTCACATCCACCAGAGATGAAACAAAATCCAACCGAGGCCCTATAACAGCCCCTGTCCAGTTTTTACAATCAGAGATTGAAATCATCCCCATTGCCCTCTCCTCTATCCGAAGGGAGCCTGCTCCGAGCTGCAGCCCAACAAGATCGCAGTTGTGACTGATGGCTAGTCTATGTTTCTCTTCTATCATCCAATCTCAAACAAACAGAATCAAACCAAAAATAAACACGTAGGAGGTGAGTGAGCGTCTTTGTATATGGTTTCCATTCCTTCAAAGCCAAAACTGGGCAACTGGTGGGTCAGATCCAAATAGAAAACACAGCCCAGGTAGCAAGGAATGAATAAGGTCATTCACATCTCTCAGGATCTCGGGGCTATGGCAGGAGCCCCTTGGGCTCACCTCGGGGGGCTGCCAGCGGGACTCCGCTCCATGCCATTGGTTAACATAGCATAACACCATTTGAGGTCAACGTTATTTTTTGGTGTTCCATTCCCTCTCTGTTAAAGCTTATAGCTGAATGTCCCTTCATGAAAAAAGGTTTATTGTCATTGCGGCTGAGACATTTTATGTTCACCAGGAAGAATATGCTGTTTTTTATGCTGAATTCGTACACCCCCCACAGTATGTATATGTATATGCATATAGATATATACGTATAGTTCAATGGGTGCAGATATATTGCCTTTTGGAAATCTATCAGAAATCGTTGTTGTTTGCCCTTCACTCTCAAAGAGGACCAAGGGCAGGGGAAGAACAAGACTTAACCGCAGGGGATAATGGCACTGGTGAAAAAACAGCTTGGCAGCGTAAGCGATCAAGTCCCAGTGTCACCGACTTCCAGCTCTGGAAGGCCCTCGAGACATTATTTTTTCCACTCCCCTCTTTTTATAGATGAAGAAACTCAGACCCAGCCAGGGAAAGGACTTTCTCAAAGTCACAGGGGACTCAGTGAAGAATTTCTAGTGATGTCCTACAAATGCCCCCAAACCTTGACCCCTTATTCTAGCGTCCATTAGGTGTGACCTCTTTGGTAGTTAAGATTCCCCCCCCACACTTTGGATATGTATCCCAGGAGATGAGAGGACCCAGAGCCAAGGCTCTGAAGGAATTAATCAGGGCAAGTTCTGCCGGTCCCGGGGGAGAGGTCCTGTCTTTTTCTAAAATAACAGAACCAGACTTAGCCAAGGACTTCAAGCAAGCCAGAAACTGGGGGCAAAGGAGACGGCAGCCAAGCAGCATCTGGAAGCAACCACAGGGGAAGTGACCAACAGACCGGGGGCCAAGGTCGGCAGTCGAAGTGGCCCCTGGACACCGGCAGAGTGAGCTGTCTGTCCTCACAGCACCCACTCACACCCTAGAAACATGTGTTCGTCTCTTTCATTTGTGTCATTTATGTGTGTCCACTCTCCCCATAGATTCTGGTGGATTTGGGGGAGAGGGAGCCCCAGCTTTATCAGGGAAAAGGTATGATGGCTATTTTTCTTACTATGGTATTTTATTTAAATATCTTTTTTTGAGTCACTGTGTCTTCTGGCTGACTATTAAAAGTAAATCATAAGTAGGGGCGTTTGGACTACAGTTTAAATCTAAAGAACACAAAATATCTTGAACATGAGACAGCAATTATTTGGGAAATCCATCTGGCAAGTTGTGGGTACCATCAGATGCTACGACGATTATTCCATTAGAATATAAAATCCTTGAAAGCAAAGATTACTTCATTTTTTTCTTTTTTATCCCAGGTATCTCACACATTGTGTCAGTCAACAAGCATTAAGTACTTAATGTGACAGGCAGAGTGGCTGGGTGGTGCAGTGGATGGAGCACCAGGCTGTCTCAAAATCCTTACTGGCTCTGAAACCCTGGCATGCCATTTAACCCTGCTTGCCTCAGTTTCCTCATTTGTAAGATGAGCGGGAGAAGGAAATGGCAAACCTCCAGTGTCTCCGCCAAGAAAGCCCCAGATGGTCTCATGAAGACTCAGACCTGACTGAAAAATGACTGGACATGTGAGGGCTAAGTGAGGGGGATCCAAAGGAAACGTGAAGGAAATAGATCGTCAGGCCAGCCGCTAGTCTTGGGATCTGCCGCTAGAATCGTGACTTCATTGTTGCTCTGTTGCCCTGTTGCTAGTGGCCCAGAGGGGTCTCTCCCGTAGATTACAGAGGGCAGCAAGTGGTGCCCGAGATGGAGCACCCGGGCCGGAGTCAGAAAGACCTGTGTGGCCCTGCCTGCCTCAGTTTCCTCATCTGTGAAAATGAGCTGGAGGGAAATAGCAAACCGTTCCAGTGTCTTTGCCGAGAAAACACCACGGGCTCATCAACTAAAACAACTGAACAATAACAGCCCAGACTGCAGTGAGACGCCCCCAAGCAGAGCCCATCGGACCCATCACGTCTGGCTGTTCTCTCGCCTCTCACTTTACGGCTCCTCAGTCTCCAATGCTTTTAAAGCGTGCCCGCTCTGCCAGTTCTACTTTCTCCTGCAAGACCAGCGGGCCGATGGGATTCCTTCTTTAATCCTCTCAAGAAATGGCCTCGTCTCAGACACGGCCTTTTCCCCCTTGTGAGACGGTGAAAACTTTGAATCCGCTGGTAACTCGATTTGGATCGACAAATCCACTGCAACGTTAGTGAGCGGTTAAATAGTAATTAATGCCTCCAACTCCCCTCTGCAGAAGGCAGAGAGACTCAGACCTCAATTAATCCAGGGTTGGTCCCCCAAGGAAGGAAAGGTCAAGGAAGAGTGTTCAGTCATTGCGAGACTGCATATTCACTAGCCTGCCCATCGTCATCTCAACAGGAAATGTCTCAACTTACTTAAAGGTGTTTCACTGATGTTAAAGGACCCCTTAGATTATGTCACTCCTCCCTCCGTATCCGTAAGGGCCCCTCCTGGCCACAGCACAATCCTCCCATGTCTGGGATCAGCATTTCAAGTCCTTGCATGCTTTCCCACCCAATGGCAGGCAGAGTAGGGAGCAAATAGTTTAATGGACTCTTAAGATAGAGATGGGTTCAAGTCCTGCTCTGTGCACTTATTATTCTCTATGTGATCCAGGACATGTCACTTAGCCTTTCCCTGCCTCGGTTTTCTAATCTGTAAAAGGGGAATGATATCAGCACCTGTCTCACAGTGTTGTTGCCGATTTTAAAACTACATGAACTGCTTTGCAAGCCTGCAATGCGTGACTATCATCTACTATTATCATGTCCTTGAACAAACAACAAAGTGAATCACAGAGAGGGTAACTGGGGTTTGTTTGGGATCTAGGACAGGGGGCGGGGGCGAACTTCAGCGATTCCGGTACAGTCTCTCAGGATCTTGTGTGTAGAATTGGGAGAGGCTTTACACGTTTCCGCTTCAACCCTGCCATTTTCCAGGTGAGGAAAGTGAGGCTGCGAGAAGGGGCAGGAGAGAGAACAGGCATGTTAAGTGTCTCCTCGGCGCCGGGCTCTTTGCTAAGCACTCGACAAACATTTTCTAATTTGATCCTCACAATAACTCTGGGAGGTAGATGCTATTACAATCCTCAGCCGAGGAAACTGAGGCTGAGATGCGCTCAGAGTGTCCAAGCAGTGGGAATTCCAGTCTTCCTGACTCGACTCTCAGCACTCTCTACAGCCAAATATGTATGTGTGTGTGTGTGTGTGTATGTATATATGTATACATATACACACACATATAAATAAAGAAATATATAAATACATACATATACACACATATAAATATATGCACATATACACACATATAAATATATGCATATATACACACATATAAATATATACATATACACATACATATATAAATATATACATGTATACACACATATAAATAAATACATATACACACATATAAATATATGCATATATACACACATATAAATAAATACATATACACATATATTAAATATATGCACATATACACACATATAAATATATGCATATATACACACATATAAATATATACATATACACACATATATAAATATATGCACATATACACACATATAAATATATGCATATATACACACATATAAATATATACATATACACATACACATATAAATATATGCACATATACACACATGTAAATAAATACATATACACATATATAAATATATGCACATATACACATATAAATATATACATATATACACATATAAATATATGCATATATACACATATAAATACATACATGTATACATATATAAATATATGCATATATACACATATATAAATATATACATATATATAAATATATGCACATATACACACATATAAATATATGCACATATACACACATATAAATATATGCATATATACACACACATATAAATATATACATGTATACACATATATAAATATATGCACATATACACACATATAAATATATGCATATATACACACATATAAATATATACATATACACACATATATAAATATATGCACATATACACACATATAAATATATGCATATATACACACATATAAATATATACATATACACATACACATATAAATATATGCACATATACACACATGTAAATAAATACATATACACATATATAAATATATGCACATATACACATATAAATATATACATATATACACATATAAATATATGCATATATACACATATAAATACATACATGTATACATATATAAATATATGCATATATACACATATATAAATATATACATATATATAAATATATGCACATATACACACATATAAATATATGCACATATACACACATATAAATATATGCATATATACACACACATATAAATATATACATGTATACACACATATAAATATATGCACATATACACACATATAAATATATGCATATATACACACATATAAATATATACATATACACACATATATAAATATATGCACATATACACACATGTAAATAAATACATATACACATATATAAATATATGCACATATACACACATATAAATATATGCATATATACACACATATAAATATATACATATACACATACACATATAAATATATGCACATATACACACATGTAAATAAATACATATACACACATATAAATATATAAATGTATACACATATATAAATATATGCACATATACACACATATAAATATATGCATATATACACACATATAAATGTATACATATACACACATATATAAATATATGCACATATACACACATAAATATATGCATATATACACACATATAAATATATACATATACACATACATATATAAATATATACATGTATACACACATATAAATAAATACATATACACACATATAAATAAATACATATACACATATATTAAATATATGCACATATACACACATATAAATATATGCACATATACACACATATAAATATATACATATACACATACACATATAAATATATGCACATATACACACATGTAAATAAATACATATATGCATATATACACATATAAATATATACATATATACACATATAAATATATGCATATATAAACATATAAATACATACATGTATACATATATAAATATATGCACATATACACACATATAAATATATGCATATATACACATATATAAATATATACATGTATACACATATATAAATATATGCACATATACACACATATAAATATATGCACATATACACACATATGCATATATACACACATATAAATATATACATGTATACACATATATAAATATATGCACATATACACACATATAAATATATGCATATATACACACATATAAATATATACATATACACACATATATAAATATATGCACATATACACACATGTAAATAAATACATATACACATATATAAATATATGCACATATACACACATATAAATATATGCATATATACACACATATAAATATATGCATATATACACACATATAAATATATACATATACACACATATATAAATATATGCACATATACACACATGTAAATAAATACATATACACATATATAAATATATGCACATATACACACATATAAATATATGCATATATACACACATATAAATATATACATATACACACATATATAAATATATGCACATATACACACATGTAAATAAATACATACACACATATATAAATATATGCACATATACACACATATAAATATATGCACATATACACACATATAAATATATGCATATATACACATATATAAATATATACACATACACATACATATATAAATATATGCACATATACACACATGTAAATAAATACATATACACATATATAAATATATGCACATATACACACATATAAATGTATGCATATATACACATATATAAATATATACATATACACACATATATAAATATATGCACATATATACACATATAAATATATGCACACACACACATATAAAATATATACATATACACACGTATAGGCCCCATAGCCATGTTAAATTAACTTGTACAAATTCTTAGAGTCAATTCCCAGGAATATGAATTAATAGCATACAAGACACCCAGCCCCACTTGCTCTTCCCCCTCCACACTTTTGCTGCTGTTACAGAGTGGTACCCAAATGGTCACATGACTTTCCCGGTGTCATACAGGTATCAGAAGCAGACCTGGGACTGGAACCCAAACCCGTGGCCTCCAAAGCCCAAGCTCCCCCATCTCCAACCGTCAGCTACAGTCTCCCTGTAAGCTAACACAGCTTCATTTGGATGTAGTTCTAAAGGAAGAACTTCCTGCTACATTTTAAAAAATCAGTCAGAGTCCAGGATGTTAATTCCTTATCATAAATACTCCCCATTCCTGTCCCCCGACGCCATAAATATGGCTCCTGGAAACACTTGCGAAGCACTCCCTCTCAAGACAAGTGATAAGACTGTTTGGGAGTTTTTTGGAAACACTTAAACTATAGAGGAACGTTCTTCCAAAGCAACACTCCTAGACCTCTCTGGGTGTTATTCCAGGGGTCCAGCTTCCCTTCCCAAGATTCCCTCCCCAAATGTTGGGTGAATCTCCACTCCCAACACTGCGTGGTTTTCATGGATACAAAAGCTCCCAAGGCATCGTCCCCTTCCCACTTAGCCAGGGTTATCAACTCCTGTCCTCCTCTCCTTAGCAAACTCTGCCCCCAATTAGCTTCCCTCACACAAACGCCATTAAGCCCTTTATCAGAGCTGTGCTGAGCTAGACTCCAGCTCTTCTATCTCATTCAGCTTCCTGGGTATTACTATTACTTCATATTCCTCTCAAATACATGTTTTCTGCAATCCCTGCTTCTCCCACTTCTAAATCTCTATTTGTAAAAACAGAAAAATACAGTTACAGAACATTTTTAACTTCCCTTCTCAGGAAGATTACAACAGCCTTAAAGAGATCAAAACCCTCAAGGAAAAAGAGCAAACCCTCAAGGAGAAACTCTTGGCAGATGGAGGACCACTCTGATAAATTTCTCCATCCAGTCTATTTTATTTTTGTCAAGACCCCAGAGAGACGGTAACGAGCTTTTTTTTCTTCCTCTCAGAAGTGATGGGGATCTACTAGTGTAGAATGCATGTGTGCTGGCAGATATGACCAGGGTATCGGATGGATCTGCTTTGTTCTCTATCCCTCATCCCCTCTGAAATGACCATAACACTAAGACAAAAGAAAGGACATAGAAAGAAAGAAAGAAAGAAAGAAAGAAAGAAAGAAAGAAAGAAAGAAAGAAAGAAAGAAAGAAAGAAAGAAAGAAAGAAAGAAAGAAAGAAAGAAAGAAAGAAAGAAAGGAAGGAAGGAAGGAAGGAAGGAAAGGAAGGAAGGAAGGAAGGAAGGAAGGAAGGAAGGAAGGAAGGAAGGAAGGAAGGAAGGAAGGAAGGAAGGAAGGAAGGAAGGAAAGAAAGAAAGAAAGAAAGAAAGAAAGAAAGAAAGAAAGAAAGAAAGAAAGAAAGAAAGAAAGAAAGAAAGAAAGAAAGAAAGAAAGAAAGAAAGAAAGGAAGGAAGGAAGGAAGGAAGGAAGGAAGGAAGGAAGGAAGGAAGGAAGGAAGGAAGGAAGGAAGGAAGGAAAGGAAGGAAGGAAGGAAGGAAGGAAGGAAGGAAAGAAAGAAAGAAAGAAAGAAAGAAAGAAAGAAAGAAAGAAAGAAAGAAAGAAAGAAAGAAAGAGAAAGAAAGAAAGAAAGAAAGGAAGGAAGGAAGGAAGGAAGGAAGGAAGGAAGGAAGGAAGGAAGGAAGGAAGGAAGGAAGGAAGGAAGGAAGGAAGGAAGGAAGGAAGGAAAGAAAGAAAGAAAGAAAGAAAGAAAGAAAGAAAGAAAGAAAGAAAGAAAGAAAGAAAGAAAGGAAGGAAGGAAGGAAGGAAGGAAGGAAGGAAGGAAGGAAGGAAGGAAGGAAGGAAGGAAGGAAGGAAGGAAGGAAGGAAGGAAGGAAGGAAGGAAGGAAAGAAGGAAAGAAAGAAAGAAAGAAAGAAAGAAAGAAAGAAAGAAAGAAAGAGAAAGAAAGAAAGAAAGAAAGAAAGAAAGAAAGAAAGAAAGAAAGAAAGAAAGAAAGAAAGAAAGAAAGAAAGAAAGAAAGAAAGAAAGAAAGAAAGAAAGAAAGAAAGAAAGAAAGAAAGAAAGAAAGAAAGAAAGAAAGGAAGGAAGGAAGAAAGATAGCAATTTTTTTTGTGGTAACCAAAAGTTGGAAACCAAGGCCTATTGGGGAATAGCTAAACAAATTGTGGTCAGTAAATGTAATGTGCTTTTAGAAATGATGAAATGCCTAGTCTCAGAGGAAACTGGGAGGATTTTTATGAACTGATACAAAGTGAAGTGAGCAGAACCAGGATGATTTCTATAATGATACCAACACTATAGAGAAAAACCATTTTGAAAGACTAGAATTCTGATTAATGTAATTATAGACAATGAATCTTAAAAATGAGGATGAAATGTTCCATTAATCTCCCAATAGAGAGCTTAAAATACCAAAAGAAACCTACATTTTAGGATATAAGCAATATGGGAATTTATTTTGCTGGCTTATGTACCTATGTACTTAGATCTTCACTTTCAGGGCTTGTGTTTTTTTTTTCTTTTAAAAATTTGTTCAGTAGAGAATTTTTTTTAACAGAGATGCAGATTAATTTTTTAAAAGCCATAAGAAGTATATAAGGATGCTCCTAAAAGCAAAAAAAATGTATTTCCATTTCAAATCTAAAATACAACTTTTCTAAATAGGTACTGGTAGTCCAACCAATTCATAAGCATTTAATTGAATAAACATCTTTAGTCACCTTTTATATACCAAGCATTTGTGATAGGTACTGGTGATAGAAAGACAAAAATATAACAATTTTTGCTTTCAAGGAACTTAAGTTCTATTGGGAAGAAATAAGGAATTCCTAGAGAAATAAATCCAAGATCCATAAAAGTAAATAAAAATTATTTGTAGGAATGAGGTGGTGGGAAAGGGATTATGATCAGGAAAGGTATATGGTGGAAGCTAGGTAGACCTAAGAAAGAAGACCATACCAGGAATAGAGGCTTGTCTAGTTAAAGCACAGAGATGAGAGATGCAACAAAAGGCATGGTGAGCAATAATCCACCCTATTTAGTAGGAGCTGCATTTGTGAAGGGAAGTGATGGGAAATCAGTTTTGGTTTCACATTTAATCAAATAAACATCAGAAAAGGAAAAAAATATTTATGGCAAATAGTAAATCTCATGTTCTCTACTCCACTCTTCCCAATAGAGTGAATACATTTATTAGGCAGAAATGATGTACTGCTTTACCCATGGAAAAATTTGTTTTTTAGCAGAACTACAAGTCTGTGAAGGAAGGGATGGTGGGAGTGTTTTTTTAAAACAAAAACCATTTCGACAGCATGATTTCTTCTTAATTAAGAGCTAACCAACTTAATACGCACATACAACAATCCTAAATGGAAAATCTGGAGCAGCTCTGCTAAATTTATATGGATTATTTTATAAGGACACTTTTCTTACCAGTAGGGATTTTGAAGCCAGAGGCCCCAGAGTGATGTGACTCAAGGGGGAGAAAGTAAAGGCCTCAGCTCATTCTTTTTATACCCATTCTCCCTTGGGACTTTGTGGGGACTTGCAAAATTGAAAGTTGCTCTGAAAAAGGATAAGGTGAGTCATATAATTAATTTACTGAAAGTGTGACTGGGAAGAGAGCTTAGAAATCACTACGCAGTCTAGAGTTATCAAACCTGTGGCGGCATGTGACCCACCCACTCCAAAGTGCTATCCCAACCAGATCAAATGTGATTGGGAGACATTACCTACTAATTACCTATATCACTTGCACAGACTGACTCGCAGGTGATGATCCATGGCATCACAAAGTGTAAGTCACCGCCTCCTTGAAGATTCTCTGAATGTCCCCGATTCCTTCTCTGGACTCACAACACTTTGTCCATGATTCTCTTATTTTTATAATATTTCTTTCTGAGCGCGTCGCAGGATCCTAGATCTAGAGCTAGAAGGGACCCCAGAAAACAAACTCTTCATTTGACAAGATGAGGAAACTGAGGGAGGTCACGCAGGTAGTAATTCAGGGTTTATCACAATAAGCACTTAATGCATCTTGATCGATTGAGTTGGAGATGGGATTTGAGCCCAGGCTCTCAGACTCCCGACACTGTTTCTATTTCCATACTATGCTACAAGCTCCACGAGGGCAAGAGCTAATTGTATTTCATTGATCTTTGTACCTCCCCCTGCCCCAATTCATGGAGTACACAAAAAATATTAATGGAGCTATGATGTTATCAATGTTTCCAAATGATGAGATGATATTTGTGAAGCTCTTTATAAATGTTATTGTTGCTATTATTATCATTAGTAAATCCATGTTCACCCTCCCCGTGTTACTCTTCTCCATGTCTTCTCATAAGGTGGAGGTAAATCTGGCTGGACGGAGGCCTTGTTCCAGTGCTTTTGACCCTGTGAGCATCCCAACATAATACAGAGGCTTCTAGTCTTATGACTACACTGTCCTTTCAATCATATAATTCTTATAACATATAATATATATATAATTTTATAATATAATATATAATAATACTATAACATAAAATATTATACTACAATCATATATTCTTTCTCATTTGATAAGTCTTCTATTTCTATTCTTCTTCATACTTCCCTATTAGTTATGTTCTGTATCCTAATTAGAACTGCCTCCAATTTAATATAACAAATGCTTAATCAATGAACAAATTAATTTAAGCTCATCTAGAGAAAGGGGCTCCCCTCTGCATCATTGCCTTGTCATGGCTGAGGGACTTACAAAGGGAAAACTATGATTTATGTCATTAGGACTTTCCCAAGACAGAGAGGTCATAGTAGAGAATTATGACAAGTGACAATCTACTGGAGAAAGAAATGACAAATTACTGCAGTGTTTTTGCCAAGAAAATCCCCATAGCAGCTAGGTGGCTCAGTGGATAGAGCACCAGCCCTGAATTCAGGAGGATCCGAGTTCAAATCTGGCCTCAGACACTTAACACTTCCTAGTGTGACCCTGGGCAAGTCACTTAACCTCAATTGCCTCAGTAAAAAAAGAGAAAAAAAGAAAATTCGCATAGACTGCCTTGCAGGTTATGATCCATGGCATCACAAAGAATTGTCCACAAGCAAATAACCACAAGAGAAAGGGACTACCTTAATCCCAAGGGTTATTCTAAGTTTTAATAATCATTGACCAACTTTTTTTAGGTTATGCATGTACAGTCATATACACATATTTCCACATTAGTCACGCTGTGAAAGAAGAAACAGAACAAAAGTGAAAAGCCATTAAAAACCCCAAAGTGAAAATGCTTTGATCTTCATCCAAACTCCATAGTTCTCCTTCCAGAGTGGATGGCATTTTCTATCCCAACTCCATTGGAATTGTCTTGGATCATTGTATTGCTGAGAAGAACGAAATCAATCATAATTGTCATTGCATAATCATCAACCAATTTTCAGAATATAATAATAATAATAAACTTTCCAATGCTTTTATAAGGGAATTTATTTTTTATAATAAATCCTAGGATCCTAGAGCTGGAGGGGACCTTACCGATCAATCCATAAGCACTTAATAAAGGCCTGCTGTCTTTTAGGCACTTTGCTAAAAGCCAGGGAGACACAGACAAAAAAATGAAACAGGAAAAAAGGCCTCCCCTGGCTCTTTATAGAGGTGGAGGACAGAACATTCGGTGTATGTCAATCTTTTTTGATATATTGATTAGCTTCGCTAAACTGTCTTTTTCCCTTTTTCAAAAAAATTCTTTGTTATTAGGGATACTTATCTGGGAGAGATTGGTAGAAATAAAACATAAAATAAATAAACAAATAATAATGTTTAATAATAAGTATAATAGTATAATAATTATCTATTATATATAATAACACATTATAATTATATAGAATATAATAATATAAATAATAATAGATAATAATTAAATAAAGTAATAAATAATAAATGAATGAAACTATAAATACTGGATAGTACAGTGGATAGAGCACCAGCCCTGAAGTCAGGAGGACCTGAGTTCAAATCTGACCTCAGACACTTAACACTTCCTGGCTGTGTGACCCTGGGTAAGTCACTTAGCCCCAATTGCCTCAGCAAAAAAGAAAAGAAAAATGAAACAGTCTTTATTCTCAAGGAGCTCACATTCTATTATTAATTTCAACCACATCATTTTATAGGTAAAGGGAACGAAGTAAACAGCAGAATTGTGTTTTCCCAAATCCCTGAGCCGTCAGTAACTTTCCACTGTAACATAAGTGTAAGAGTCATATTTTCTGTAGACATCGACTTTTCACAACACAGATGAAAAAAATGGCTTAAAATAACAAGAGAGCTAATTGACCAAAGGTGGATGTCTCTCTGATGCCTTCAAACATGGTGACACGCGAGCCTGGCCTCTGACTGGTGGTCAGAGTGGTCCTGACGCACTTCTCACGCTTCCATTTTCACCTGTTCGCATGGTTTCCATCAGGATTTGACCACCAAAGCGCTTGGCTAAGGTCTGAGGGTCTGGAAAGTTCAAAAAGATTCTTGTGTTTTTCTCGCTCTCCTAGGAGATTATCGGAACTGCCGGCCAGGAGCCAGGCCTATTTCTCCATTGATTGCTGAAGGTGCCCTGCTGACAGCCTGACTCTGGGGTAGGACACGGGCTCTCCTCTGATTTCTTTCAAAATGGGAGTGTGGCGGCGGACGTGGCAGCTGATGGGCCCGGAGGCTGGGCCGAGCGGGTGAGGGGGTGTGGGTCCTTGCCCTGGGATGGTGAGGAGTGGAGAAAGGATGAAGCAAGGGAGTGGTCCTTGTCTGAGCTCTGGATCCCAAACGGAGCAAGCCTTATGGTTGTTCCACACGACAGCCATTCCCTTTCTCCAGGGCAGCTCTTCTTTCCCCAAGACTTCTTCCTCTCATCACTGCATAGTATTTATTTTTCCAATAACACATAAAGATAGTTTCCCACATGGACTTTTATAAGATTTTGATTTCAAGGTTTTTCTCCCTTCTCTACTCCCTGAGATGGCAAGATTATGACGTACAGTCCTATTCAAGACTTCTCTCCTTGGGGTCAGCCCTTTCAGCTTGCCCAGACGAGGCTCAGAGACCACGGACTTGAGACTCTTCCCCGTCAGACCTCCCCTCCGATCTCTTCCTAAGATGGGATCCCCCGAGACTGGGCTGGGCCGGACACCGTCTCCTTTCCCTGTGACTATGTTCAGCTCAGCAAGCCTGTAAGTGCCCAGCGTAAGACACTGCACTAGCGCCTGGGCACACAGGGACAAGCCAGAGGCTCACCCTGCCCTGTTTTTACAATAAAAAGAAAGCAGCCTCACTTCTCCCGGCATCTCAATTTTCTCATCTGTAAAGAAAAGGAACCAGGGATAACTAGAGTCCTATATGACTTTATGGAATGAGATTAACTCATCTCTCTGGGTCTCAGTTTACTTATCTGTAAAACGAGCCTCTAAATGGTGACTTCCGAGTCCTAGCTCACTCTTGGGCGGCACTCGGAGGCTCCCACTCATTTCTTCCTGAGTGTCCCATCAGGACGGAAAGGACTTTGGTCACAGAATCCTCATCGTAGGAAAGGTCTCAGGAGTCGTCCAATGGCAGAATCCCAGACTTGGAGACTCAGAAAGGGATCTCAGTGACCAAAGAGGCGTGGCCGATCCTCCAGGCTACCTGCGAAGAAGTCACCGGGCCCCGTTTGGTGGCCTCCGAGGAGGGGATGCCCTTCTTGTGTGCCCCCCCCCCCATTGCAGCCGAGACCCTTCTCATCATGGGAAGCTTTCTCTGCCACCCGGGTACATGTAAATAAGGCTCTATAGCGCTGCCCGTCTGGGGTCGACGATCAGCTATCTACTGAATAAAATATGCTAGGGAGCACAATGGAGAGTGTCGGACATGAAGTCAGGAAGATTCGAGTTGAAATCTTGTTCCTGAGCAAGTTAAAACAACAACAACAACAACAACAACAAAAAAAAAAAAAAAAAAAAAAACAACAACAACAACAACAACAAAAAAAAACCTTTCCCAGCCTCAGTTTACTCATTTGTAAAATGGGAATAATTACACCCACTGCATAGGGTCTTTGAGAGAAGCAATGAAATAATTTGTGTCAAGAGCATTGCCAGGCTTGAAGCACTCTATAAAGGTATCACTTACTTTTCTTGGGCAGCCAGGTGATGCAGTGGATAAAGCGTTGGGCCTAGAATCAGGACTCATTTTTATGAGTTCAAACACTAGCCAGTTATGTAACTCTGTTATGTAAATCACTTAACTCTGCTTGCCTCAGGTTCCCCATTTGTAAAATGAGCTGGAGAAGGAAATGACCAACCATTCCATATCTCTGCCAAGAAAATCAGACATGACTGAAAAATGGCTCACCCACAACATCTATTGTTCTTGTGGCTGGTGGGGATACTGGTGGCATCTTTGAGATGCAGAATGGCACAGATTTGGTGGCATGAAGCCCTGGGTTCAAATCCCTTTTTTGACACGTTTTAGCGGTGAGACCCTGTCCAAGTCACTTATCGTTGTACCCCACAGTCTCTTCATCTGGAAAACTGATTAAATCATAATTAGCGCCGACCTCAGAGGCTTGTTGGGAGGCTCTAAATAAATTTCTGACAGAAATGTCAGCTTTTGTTGTGGTTTGCCAGGGAGGGGTTGGGGAGCTGCCTGGAAATCCTGCCCAGCAGCCCGCAGCCTGGGAGCTCGCTCAGCCCGCTCCATTGGAGGCCATCTCAGTCCGGGTATTTCCTACAAAGGTTTCTGGCATTTGAAAGGCCGGCCGGCCCCCGAGACTCTGTATGTTCCCAGAGGACGTTATCAGCTGTTGATGAGCCCCTGTCCAGGCCCACAGACAAGCGGCTTCCTCCAGCCCTGGAGCTCCAGCCGGCTGTGGAGCCAGGAGAAAGGTGATAAGCCCCAGAGGAGATGTTTTAGGAGTCTCGCCTATCTCTCACACCAGTGGCCCAGGCACATTTTCCACAGTTGCCATTTACAGATAGACTGGCTGCTTTCGGATAAGGGCTTGGGGGTGGGGGAGCAGAAATCATTAAAGGGTTATGGTTTAGGATAAGGACTGGAGGAAAAATACCATTAAAAGTCCCACCGATGTCCAGTTAGCTCCCCTAGGAAGCCAAGGAGCTTGTTTTAGAAATAACCGACTTTTAAAACAGTAAATGTCCCAAACAAGAGCCATCGTTCCTGCGTTATCGCCACATGTTCGCAGGGGCTGGCCGGAGCAGCCGGGTGGGGAAATGCTGCCCAGGGAGAGGGAGATCCCGGGCTCCAAAGAGTCGCAGAATGTCTCAGCTCGGTTCCGTGGGTCAGGAAATGGACCCGAGACATTCATTCAGCCACACTCTGTGGGTAGAGTGTGTAAGAGAAGCCCGCCGCCCAGGCCCTGCTCTGAAATGGCCCAGTTGGGTGAATCATTATTGTGGAGGGGCGATGGTGAGATCACATGGAATGTTACATATAACGAGTCCTGTAAGACTCAGAAATAGATGGCCAGTCACAGGCAGGCTAGCATTTCCCCCTTTCCCACCTAGAGATGCTATCAGCACCTCCAATTGGTCTTTTAGATAATGAGCACTTTAATTAGGGCCTAATAAATAACAGCGAATGGGCGGCTACAAAGTGCAGTGGACAGAGTACTGAGCCTGAAATCGGGGAGCCTTATCTTCCTAAGTTCAAATCCAGCCTCAGACATTTATTATGCTGTGAGGCCTTGGACAAGCCACTTAACTCGATTCCCTCATTTGTAAGAACAGCTGAAAGGAAAAGACAATCCGTCCAGCATCTCTGCCAAGAAAGCCCCCAAAGGGCCATGAAGAGCTGGACACGACTGAAGCGACTGGGCAATAAAAACAAGAATAATGAGGCAGGGGCTATCGAGCTCTCAAACTCCGTTATGTGCTGATCACTTTCCAGTAGTGAGGTTTGATAGAGTTTCTAACCACTGGCCTTCCAAGAGGACCTGAGTTCAAATTCTACCTCTGACATTGACTCCTTGTGGGACCTTGAGCGAGGCATCTCACATTCCTCCCCTATAAAATGAGGGGGTCAGACTAAATAGCCTTCAAGGCTTCTCGGGGTCCTCTGACTCTGGTAGAAAATAATAATAATAATAATAATGAATAAACATTTTAATTATTTATTATATTTATATATTATATTATTGTATTTATTATATCTATATATTACGTATAATCTATCTAGGTATATATCTATATAGATATAATATATCTATATATTATTATAAATATTTTATATTTATTATTTTTATTATTTAAAATAACAAACAAAGCCTGCAAAGCACTATTCACCCTTGCTCTCCTTTGTATGATCCCACATCTACGCTAGCATATAATAAGCTCTTAATAAATGATTATTGACCTACTGACTAAAGACTGTGAATGTTGTTTTGCAAAAAGGCAAAACCAGCTAAAGAAAATGAGCTGCAGAAAACTGGACTTTTTCTTCCCAAAATGACTCCTCTGTAGGGGTAGGAGATCCTTCCCATCTTGCTAGTAAACCAGGTTCTAGAACTGGTGGGATCAGCTCCTCACCCCGTACACCTCCCATCCAGCCCTTTGTCCAAACTTGTCCTTTCTACCTTCGAACCCCTCCCATCCATGATCCTTCTCTCCTCTCACACCATCACCACTCTGGTTCAAGATTCTTTCTCGTCTGGACCTTGCAGTCACCTTTAATTAGCCTCTTTTAACTAAAATCTCTCCTTGTGTAATCTACTTTTTTCATTGTTACCAAAATGATCTTCCTAAATTATAAGGCTGACTATGTCGTCACTCCTCTGCTCAAGAAGTTTCTATGGCTCTTTATCAAATATTTAATTGGGTATCAAACCCGGCCCCTTTCTGCCTCTCTAGTCATGTTACACTTTGCCCCCTTCCATGCACTTTAAAATCCATCCCAAGTGGACTCATTGTTTCCCCACACACTACGCTTCATTTCCCATCTCCCTCTCTGCCCTTGCTTGCTTTCCATGCTCCACTCTTCCCTTTTAGAATCCCTGGCTTTCTTCAAGGCAGCTCAAACCCCACCTTCTGCAGGAGGCCTTTCCCAGTCCCTCCGCTGCTGGGATCTTCCCTGTGAAGTTATTTTCACCAACTCTGCATATTACTCACGTTCCTGTTGTTCCCCCTTAAAAAGTAATCATCGAGAGCAAGAAATCCCCAGGGTGCCCAAACTCTTCTATTAACAATAAGTGCTATTAAAATAGTTACTGATCGATCAATCCACCTAAGCCAAGTCGTGTCAAGATGAACCTGGAAGTGGGCCACCAAATAGAAGTGAAATGGAACAGTTATGTGAGAATTCCTGCAGCAATTTGTTCCCATCATGGCTGCTGGCAAAACCACCAGGCAGGGATTCCATTATCTCATGGCCTTTCAAACAGAATTAAGAATGGTACCTCACGGCGACAAGAAGACTATATGATGATCAATTCTGACCGACATGGCTCTCTTCAACAATGAGATGATTCAAACCAGTGTCACTTGTTCAGTGATGAAGAAAGCATCTACATCCAGAGAGAGAACCGTCGTTACAGAGTGTGGACCACAACATAGCATTTCCACTCTTTCTGTTGTTATTTACTTGCATTTTGTTTTCTTTCTCAGTTTCCGTTTTTTTCCTTCTAGATCCAATTTTTCTTGTGCAACAAGATAACTGTATAAATATGTGAATATATATTGGATTTAACATGTATTTTAACATGTTTAACATGGATTGGAATATCTGCCATCTAAGGGAGAGGTGGGAGGAAGAAGGGGATAATTTGGAACAGAAATTTTTGCAAGGGGCAATGTTGAAAAATTACCCATGCATATGTTTTGTAAATAAAAAGCTTTAAGGGCATCTGGGTAGTGCAGTGGATAGAGCACCAGCCTTGAAGTCAGGAGGATCTGAGTTCAAATCTGACCTTAGACACTTAACACTTCCTGGCTGTGTAACCCTGGGCAAGTCACTTAACCCCGATTGCCTCAGCAAAAAAATAAAAATAAAAAAGCTTTAACAAAAAATTAAAAAAAAAGAATAGTACCTAAGAAAATAACAGAATGACTAAACATAAGGAAGCAAGCTACACTAGAAAAACAGCAGGCTACAGCCCCTCCAAGGGACCAAAGATGCAAGGTAATCTCAAAGGTGGGAAGGTTCCAAAGGAGCTGGAAAAAAGATAATGAAGAGCAATATTATAATAAAAAAGTTAATAAGAATAGATCAGCCTAATATGCCTCCTCTCAAGTCTCTAAAATATTTATGAGAATGAACTATAAACATTAAGAGGAATCCTGCCTAAAACATGTGAAATGAACGGGCAAGCTTTTTTCTATAGGAAACCACGTCTTCACCATTGAATCTGAAAAGTATCTTCAGGAAGACATTGCTTTTTTCCATTCTTGCCTGATTTACTCTGTTTCCTGCTATCTGTTCTATTTAGCAATTAGCAGAAGAAGACATTTATGTCCATCCATTATCTCCACGAGTTGCGATATTATCACATTTGGACCCTAATAGCACTATCTTGGAAGCTAGATGGCTCCGTGAATAAATTGCCAGATGTAGAGTGAAGGAGACTCATCTTCATGGGTTCAAACCAAGCCTCGGTCACTCACTAATTGTGTGACTCTGGGCAAGTCACGTAACGCTTTTTGCCTCAGTTTCCTCATCTGTAAAATTAACATGTAGACAAACCTCTCTAGAATCTTTGCTAAAAAAACCAAATGAGGTCGTGAGGAGTAGAACAGGACTAAAACAATTGAACTAATCCCCAAAAGAAGTAGAAATATAAGTAAAGAAAAGAAAGATTGTGAATTTCACCAAGGGGACCCAGAGGAATTCTGTGTTGGAAGTGACATAATTTTGAAAGTTTTGAGGGATGAGATGTCAAAAAGTTTCTAAAAGCAAGGAGGACATCAAATACTTTTCCCCCCTGAGGCAATTGGGGTTAAGTGACTTTCCCAGGGTCACACAGCCAGGAAGTGTTAAGTGTCTGAGGCCAGATTTGAACTCAGGACTTCTATCCACTGTATCATCTAGCTGCCCCTAGCAAATGCTTTTTAAAAAAATATCGGGGGCCCTATTGAAATAGATGTGCATTTATTACTTGCTATGTGCCAAATACTATGTTAAATAGGGGATATATATTTAGAAATTGAGCCATTATTGCCAAGAAGCCCATGTTCTTACTTGTGGGAAACAATGATAAAAAAAGCAAGTGACAAAAATATTAGTAACTGCTTACTTTCACATTTATCTGAATTTTTTATGACAACAATCTGCACAGTCATGGAGGGAATAAACAGCTTTGATGGATGACATTCTAGAGCAAAACACCCCCTCACAGTCCAAATTAACTGAAAGGTGTGAGGGAACACAAAATCCCCCACAATGCGTATTTGTTTGTTCCAAAACCACATTTGATTCAGTAGAGCAAAATGGTTCCTTAAAGACATTACTCCCACAAATGTGTGGGAGGCTTCTCCTTCTCTGAATATATCAGTCACATGGCATTCCTCTACAGAGGAAAGGACAGTCATAAGTTTTCCTGACAATTTTTGACTGTTAATATCAAGAACTGCATGAAACGGAGATTTTTGCAGCATCTAAATGGAAGGGGCGTTTGATCTCCATAACGGATCCTTCCGTGTGCTCTTGTACAACTTAACTTGTCTCTGGAATGTCATGGAACCTCCTAAATTAGATCCATAAACTGCTCAGAAGTTTGGTTTAACTATTTACACAGGGAAAGCCAAGTGGATGAAGACTGTTTCTTGTCTATATTATTAAATGTACTTAGGTGGACAGCTCATAGAGCTAAGCAAAGTGTACATGCATCTTGTCCATAAGCAGGAATTGGGTAATGAGCTGAACCCATAGTTGAACAGTAGGAGAAAAAGGGGCTAGATCACTTTTAGGAAATGAAAGTGTTACTGCTTGAATCCTAGCATACAGTAGGCACTTGATAAATGCTTGTTGACTGAAAAAAGGCCACCTTTTAAATATTAACTGTTTATTAATTTAGTTAATTAAATTAAATTAATAATTAAATATGGAGGTTCTTTCAGTGATGTTGTCTGCCTATGAATCCTAGAGTTCCTCAGTGTCCAAAGAATTCAAGTAAAAAGTCATTCAAGGGGCAATAGAGAAAAGAACAGAGTGAGTGTAAGTGGATAAGTAAGAAATTTTTACAAGTAGGGAAAATCATGAATTGTAAGATGACAAACTGGGGAGGGAGGTTTAGAGAAGGACATAAGACTTATGCAAGATGAGCAGATATGGATTAAAATAAGAGTATCAAATTCCTTGAAGTTACAGATTCACCGAGGTAGGGATATATTTATCATTCTAATAGAATAAAACGAAACCTTAAAAGTTCTCTTCCAATAAAGTGACTACCTACGTACATGAAGATTGTGCAAGATTCCTTAATGGTTGCAACTACAGTGATAAGCTTTACTCAAGGCTCTAAATACCACTATCAATCAAACCGTAAGAGAGGGAGGCGTTTGTGATGGCCAAGGGTATCTACTGTGGCTTTGAAGGATGTCCTACCTAGTCTGGGGAGAAAAGGAATTCCTCATATATGAGGTCTTCCATATGTTCTTGTCTATGGATGAAACTATACGGATTACCTTCTGAAGTGAAATGTTACAAGGTCTTCTCAATGAGATCATCCAAAAGAAATTCACCAAATAATCTATGTAAGAAAAGCCAACTAGAGGAAGAATACATGTTGCCCAAATTATGGGTTCCATTTAGGTTCATTGAGTTGGTCCATCAATACATTTATTCCATATGGATAATAAATTGGACCTGAGCCAAGTTGGAAGCGAGTAGATTGGATTTCAGTGTTTCACCTTTTCAATGATCCCAAGCAATTTGCTCATCAAAGCCTTTCTTGATTATCAATATTCTACATGGATAGAAAAAGCTATCTTTTTCTTCATGGTTTCTACATGGTTAGAAAGCTGCCAATGACAGAGTGCCATGATCTCTGAAGAATTATCATTGACCTTACATGGCATGGACTGAAAATCCTTCACGAACACATTTGCTCTCCCACAGACACTCCTGAGCTTTACAATGTAATTAAAACTTGACTTCCAGAATACTTCAGGATGTGCTCTGACTAGAGCAAAGTATGGTGGGGCTACTCTTTATTTCTGGAAGACTGATCTCTCTTAATAGAGCCCAAGATCAAATTAGTTTTTTTTTTGTTAGCCTGTCATTCTGCTGACTCATTCTGAGCCCGTAGTCCACTAAATCCCCAAGACCAACTGCTATTTTTAAACTACATTTCACCCGTATTGCCATTGGGAAATTGATTCTCTGAATATAAGTTTGGCTTTAGCTTTGTCCCAATCCAATTTTATTTGACCAATTTATGAGCTTCAGCCACCACTGTTCTAGTCTATGGAGTTATAAGATATTGAATTCATCATCAGAGGTGGGAGTTGTCACTCAGCTTTTTGTCATTTGCAGCTTGATCGTATGATGTCAATGCAAGGTACATAGAGACTCTTAAGTGAACCACGGCACATCCACAAGGACAATTTGTGCGTAAGAAATGGCACAAAATATCATTGAGAAAAAAAGAGGAGAGCTTTTTTGTAGTTAAGAGTGGGTGGATTGCCTGAGTGAACCACAAGCATTAATTTACAATCTAGGGGAAAGGAAGAAGAGCCAGGATGTCAGTGAGGGCCTTTCTAGAGGAGCATCAGAAGGACAGGGACAAAAACTGACTGAGATCAGAAAGTTTGGAGGAAATGAAATATAAGAACAACCAGTTACTTACATGTGATAGACAAGGAACTCAGCGAAAATTACTTCAGAGACCGCTGAAATCGTCCCCTTCATAGTATAGTTGCAGGGAATGTTAAGTGGCTTGGGATCACAGATTTATTTTTTATTAAAGTTTTTTATTTTCAAAACATATGCATGGATAATTTTCAACATTGACCCTTGCATACCCTCATGTTTCAGATTTTCCCCTCCTTCTCTTCTACCCCCTCCCCTATATGGCAAGCAATCCAATATATGTTAAATAGTTAGAATATATGTTAAATTCAATAAATGTATACATATTTATACAATTATCTTGTTGCACAAGAAAAGTCAGATCAAAAAGGAAAAAAATGAGAAAGAAAACAAAATGCAAGCAAACAACCCCTAAAAGAGTGAAAATACTATATTATGATACACACTTAGTTCCCACAATCCTCTCCCTGGGCACAGATGGCTCTCTTCATTAGAACAATTAGTTCTCAGTTCATTAGAACTGGCCTGAATCATCTCATTGGAAAGAGCCACATCCATCAGAACTGATCATTGTATAATCTTGTTGTTGCCATTTATAATGGGGATCACTTAGAGGCATCTCATTGTACAGATAAGGAAACTGAGGCACAGAACGGTTAAGCCACTTAGATCCCACTGTCTGAAGGATTCCAAGTCCTGTGCTCGCTTTCCTTCACTATTTACCTGTCCAGGGTTCCAAGGGTAGTCATCATCAAAGGTAGGATATAAATCTAGGTGTTCAGAACCAGAAACAGCGTCTTTCCTTTAAAATTTAGTCCAAAATGCCACAACCAAACAAATGGTTCTTGCTTTCACATCGAGCTCCCCAACATTTGGCAGCCCACTAAGCAGAACGTAGCCGAGCGTTGGACCCATGAGTCCTTCCCTCCCCCCACGGGCCTTCATGCAGCAGTTTGGACAAAGCGGAGAGTTCACTGGCCTCCCCTTCTCCTGTGATGCTGAAGACATTTAACAGAAGCATTTTCTCGGGCTCATGTTATTCCTTTGCTAAGTGATAATGCTTCTAATTAGCAGGGAGCCCTCTTGAAGAGCCTGATAGGATTGCTGCTGTCCTGAGCTAGTCTGTGGGGCGGGAAGGGAGGGGATGGGTGAGCTTAGGGTGGGATGCCTCAGCCTCCCCTTGGGCGTCAGGCCCTTGTGCCGAGTTCCCAGGGCAGAGGCTGGCCAGAGCTCCCATCAGGAATGAGGCCGCTGGGATAAGAAGCCCGGCAGATAAGAGAGGGTCCGAGGGGACTGGTCTGCTGACAAAAGAGAAGCAGACTCCTCGTGCCAGGAGGCAGAGCTGAGAGCTTTGGGGGGCAGCAGAATAAACTCAGAGGTCCCCGTGCCCTTCGTCTGATGAACGCATCACAGCCTCCCCTCCCCTCTTTCTTTCTTCGCTGACTAAGCTGTGACCCATGGGGAATCATGGTTAAATCTGGTTTCTTTCTTTTCTCTTAGGAAAAAAAAATCACACTTTCACAGCAATGATCTATGAAGAATACAGGATTCGAAGGGTAAGGACCTGGGTTCAAATCCAGGCTCTGCCACTTCATTCCTGTGTGACTTTGTAGAAGTCACTTAACTTGTCTGGGTCTGTTTTCCCATGATTAAAATGAAGGTGTTCCATTAGATTAATTCCGGTTCTAAACCTTCTGATTCCTTTTGAGAAGATGGGAAAGATGGACGGAAGCTCTCCTGACTGGATTCTCAATGTGGTACCTAAGATGACTAAAGGAAGTCATTTCAACACTTGTAACTCCTCTTCTGCTTCTTCTCAGTCCGGATTCTTCCTCCTTTTCCAGTCTTGTTAAACCTTACTCCCCTCCAGACACTCCACGATTCAGTGACATCTCCCTCCCATCCCCCCACACACCCCCATTCACCACCTTACGGTTCCTTGTTCTTCACATCCCCAGTTCCTGACTCCCCGGCCTTTGGACCGTCTCCCACACCCCGAACAGCCTCTCTCAAGTCTCAATAGAAACCTCACAGTTTTCCAGTTCTTTCTCCCCAGCCCCTGCCAGTCCCTCCCTCAGAGAAGACTCCCTTTTTCACCATGTCTGCATCCGTTACCTCACTCTTTACAAGCCTTCTCTCCCCTGGGAACGTGTGCTCCTGGAAGTCAGAGGCGGCTTTGCCATAGTGCACCCCCCAGCACATAGCAGCGTGCTTAACACACAGTGGGAGATTAATAAATGTCTGAACTGACTGAATTCCATGAAATTCGTCCAAAACATTTATTCAATACTCATTATATGCAAGGGCCTAGACTAGGTCACGAGGATTCAAAGACCAAAATTAATCCGTTTTCATTTTTCTGAGGCGGGATGCAATGCCAAAGTAAAGGGAAAATTCGTTGGAGGAGAAATCAAACCCCAATACTGTGTGTGTTTTAGGGAAGGGCTTGTGAAACTGAAGGGAGCCTTGAAGGAAGCTAGAACTTCCAAGAGGAGAGATAAGATCAGAGGGCATTTCATCTTATGGAATGGTAAGAAAGGGGGAAATGGAAGGATAAACATGGGTATCGGGGAGGGTAAATCTAGAAAGGGAGGTTCGAGCCAGATTGGGAAAGTCGTCCAATGCCAAATATAAGAGTATCTGGTCTCCCCCTAAGTCCAGACCGCAAAGAGCCTTGAGCAGAGTTGGGCAGGGTCAGACTCGGGCTTCAGGGATGCTCTTTTGATGGCTGAGTGGCCATCATAAAGCTAGAGCCAGAAGGGACCTCAGGGGCCACCAGTTCAACCCATCCATTGAGGAAACCAAGCCCTCTCCCCTGTACCACCTGCCTCTAGATGCTACCAGAACGGACCATGTCTCTGGCTCAGGGAACTATTGATACTAATCTCAGTTCTTTAGATTTCCCAACGGAGAGCATTTTTCCCTTTGTCTAAATGGCAGTGACTACATGGAAAAAATCCTAATAATTGAGATCATAGGGGAAAAAAAGAATTATAATAACATAATGTCTTATAAATATAGTGACTGGCGCATTCAGAATTAGGGAATGATGAAGCATCCAGGAAAAAGACCAAAGCAAAGAAGGATTTTCTATTGATTGAAGCCCTCCACATCTGTGTGAGCAGCATACAGGCCGGAACACCTCCACGCCTTCTGAGGGAGATCCAGAATCACTGAGATGAGTGACTCCTGTTCATATAGAAAAAGCTAAGTGGATGAAGAACGTCTATTGTCCGGTGTACAACATGTAGTCGGATGGGTAACCCATAGAGCTCACCTGCCTGCACATATGTGTACACACGTGTTATATTTCTGTTATATTATGCATTCATAAACTTAATATACATATACACACACCATAATTATAATATATAATAATATAACACATGCATATATTATATATACATTTATGTACACATAACACTTTAAGATTTGCAAAGTATCTGACAAGAGAAGCTCAAGACAATAGGGGAAGGCACTTGCATTAAGAAAGACCATGAAGTGCTTCCTTTGCAAGGTAGGTTTTTTTGGCAGAGACATGAAGGAAGCCAAGGAGCTAGAGATGAGGAAGGAGAAAATTCCAGAGATGAGAGACAGACAGAAAAAAAAAAAGCCCAGAAAGAAGGAGCAAGGAGGCCGGAGTCCTCCTTGGATGATGGGATACCAGAGGCCATGAAGGGGGGAGCTGCAAACCACCATGGAGGAGTCTGTTGATGAATTCTGGTAGATCTAGAGCATCACACAACTAGGGAGTGTCTGAGATGGAATCCCAATCTGGATCTTCCTGACTCAAAGCCAGGACAATAGATCACTAAACCATCCAACTTTTAAAGATGCATTAAAGATATGATTTTAATCATAACTATAGAAGACTCCAGATTTTCTTAATAACCATTTGTGGTTCTGTTCATCATAGGCTCACAGCCCTAGAGCTGAAAGGACTCATAAAATCCCACACCCTCTTCTTCCAGATGAGGAACCTGAGTCTTAGAGAAGTGAAAATGATGTCCCCATGTTCATAACTTTGTCCATTCCCTTTTGCAAATCTATTTCTTCTCAATTCCAATTCTTGAATTAATGAGTAAAAACAGCGTCACAAATTGTGGGGAAGAAGACTTTTTTTTTGGACTCTGGTTGGTTCAGTGTGCCCATCCATCTTTCGCACATCTTCTTTCTTGTCACCAAAAAGCACTCGATTATTGATCTAGTCTGGATACAGTGCCCAGAGCATAGTGAGAACTTAATAAGTTAGTTAATTGATTAACTATAGGAGAAGAGGATCTTTATTGCACTAACCTAAGGCAGGAGTAGTCTCTGTGATCCACTCTTGTGAGGGAAGGTTACATACCATATGCTAGATCACTTGAAACACTCATAATAATACAACTTTTAAAATTTAGAAGAGGGAGAAGAGCCTAATGGCATTTATTTTATCTTTTCTTATTTTACATGAAGAAAAATGAGACCGTCAGAATGGGAAGAGGTCTGAAGTTACAAAGTGTGTCAGGATAATTGAACAATTCAACAAATAGGTATTAGGCTGGTCTTCCTGGGCTACAGGCTAATGTTCTGTATACTTCTATACCTTGTTGCCTCAATAACGCACAGGTAAGTGACTGCAAAGTGCATTTTTACATGACATTACAGGAGGTAAGAATGGGCCCGAACATGAGGAGACTTACACCCTTGAGCTGTCTTGAATCCAAAGAGCTGGGGATTCCAAAAAGCAGAAGGTAAAATCTAGAACCTGAGTCCCCTAACTCTTCTACCTCTTCTTCCCCAGAAGTGATCTAGAAATGGTATATACCTGAATAAACTACAAAAAGAGATGGCCGACCAAGTCAGTTTGCTGTAAGCATCTCATAGCTTGATATTTTTTCTGAGCTTTGGCAGGTTTTCTAGTAACTAATTTGAGAAAGTGTCCATCGTTTCCATCCACCACCGAGTCTTAAATACAGACACATCTAATTTTTGAAGGCAGACATATTCAAAAAAGATATTACTCAAGGAATGCTCAGTGCATTTAAAACAATGAAAATAGATCTTGTGATCCGGATCTCATCTCATTTCTCCAATGACGAAACAAGATTTCTTCCGCCATCTTTTTTGTTTCTTCTACTTTTTGACATGTGCTTCTCTGCTGGATTTTTGTTTCTCCAAGAAAAGAAGATAGCTTGGGTTAATTTCCAATTCTCCACAATTTATCTGTGTGGAGTTGGAAGAGTGTTGAGTGGGAAAGGGTTTCATTGTCCACTAAGGCCTCACAGCTATTCAACACCCACCACTTCTGCCTCATGTCAAAGAAAAGCAAATAGGTTTATTAAATAGCTGTCAAGCCAAATGAGCTTGCACAGAGAACAGACAGAGGGCAAATTGGGTTAGAGGTAGAGTACATGCCACACTAAACAAGGGCACAGATTTACAGTCTTAACCGTACAACCATACAAATGATACTCAGGGTAGATGGGAGCAGTTGAGAGAGAGCCTGAGCAAAACGAGACGATCAATAGCTTTGATTGGCTGTCTTTTCATGTCCAACAGCAAAGGCAGTCTTGGCCCTCTGAGGGACTGGTCTGGTTGAATGAAGTAGGGATTGTTATTCTGGAGAAGAAAATGAAGGGAGATAGGAAGGGTGGTCATGTGAAAGACAAATGACTTATTCTGCTTAGTCCCAGAAAGCTGAACTAGAAAGCTTCTGAGGTCCCTTCCTACCTTGATACCCACTGATTCTGGGTCTTTATAAATCTAGTACTTTTTAAATCAATTTTTTTTTCAAACAACAAAATTTTACCTTATATCCTCCCTTCCATCTCTTTTTCCCCCATCTGTTCCAGCTAGAAAGAAAGAAAAACAACATATTCCTGCTTTGGCCACACATAAAAAACAAACAAACAAAAAAGAAAACCAAAAAGTTTTTAATCTGTACTCTGAGTCCTCCACCTATCTATCATGGTCTAAGATAGCATGTTTCAGCAAAAGTACTCTGGAATTGTGATCAGTCACTTTGCAGAATTCTGCAGAAAAGAGTTCATGTGTTTGCTTTTACAATATTGTCATCATTGTAAATTATTCTGCTGATTCCATTCACTTAATCCTGCATCATTTCATAAAATTTTCACATTTTTCTAAAACTGTTCCTTTTGCCATTTCTTCTAGCATAATAGTATTCAGTTATAGTCATATACCACAACTTATTTAGCCAGTCCTCATTTGATATGCAATCCCCATTTCCAAATCTTTTTCATTGTCAAAAGAGCTATAATAAATATTTTTATATATCCTTAGAATTTGTTTTACTTAAAACTAATCCTTCCCTTAATTAATTGTCCCTCTCATTCATCCTCTCCCTCTCCCCTTACCTTCCTGGCTTTCTGTTCAGTGAAATATATGTCTGAATCCAATTTTCCACATATGTATTTTTCCCATTTTTGACCAGTTCAAATGAGCGTGAGGTTCAGATGTCTTTCTAATTCGCACGGACTTCTACTTGGTCACTAGCTTAGTTGAGATCATTTTTCCATCCTTCCTCTCTCTATCACATTCTTCTTCTTATCCCAAAACAACAAAAACTTATCCTGGGCTTTCTCTAATTAGATTTTTAAATGAGTTTTGATGACTGCAGGATTCTAAAGAAACATAGATTTCATTTCTCTATATTAAAATATAAAGTTTATTCTTATTTAATGTTTTTATGATCTTCCATATTTATCTTTGTATGTTTCTCTTGACTGCTGGTTTTACATTTCAAAGTTCTACATACAACTATGGTCTTTTCATCAGGAATGCTCAAAAGTCCTCTTTCATTAAAGGTTCAGTTTGTCCCCTGTAGAATTAGACTCACTTTTGCTGGGTAAGTAACTCTTGGTGGTAAGCCCATAATCTGCTTTCTTGAATATTGAATCCCAGGCCCTCAATCCCTTTATGCAAATGGATGCAAAATTGTGTATTACTGACTTTACCTCTTTGGTACTTGAATTCTTTACTTCTGGACACTTGTGACTGACCTGAATTGGAAGCTCTGGATTTTGCCCATTATGTTCCTGGGAACTTTCATTTTAGAGTTTCTTTCAGGGAATGATCTTTGGATTCTTTCTAATTCTATTTCCCCCTCTGATTCGTAGAAGTTTGGGCAGTTTTCTTGAAAAATTAGGTTTCAGTTCCTTTTTAGTTCATGGTTTGTAAAGTAATCAAATTATTTTCATATTTATATGTGTACTTTGCATATATCAAATATTTTTGTTTGATATGTTTTCTTATTTTTTAGTCCTTTGATTTTGTTTTAATATTTCTTGCTATTTAATGAAGCCATTTTCTTCTATTTAGCCTACTTAGTTTAAGAGAGATTATTGCTTGAGCAAGGCTTTATGGTCTCTTGTGCCAAGTGATTAACACATTAATTTTCCAATTCTTTCTTCCATAGAAGTATTATTATTATTATTATTATTATTATTATTATTATTCTAGTGCTCTAATTTCATTTGTAAAGCATTTTAATACTAAAAAAATTAAACAAAACAAAAACTCTTGCTTCATCTCTTCCAGGAATTCTAATTGAACTTGTGCTCAAGCTGTGTTTTATTTTGAGGTTTGGCTTGTAGATGTTTTGGAGTCATTCTCTTCTTTTTGGGTTATATCTTGAATGCCCCTTTTACCATAGCAGTTTTTTTTGGGGGGGAGGATTCTTTTTTGTTTTCTTATACTTCTTGACTCTTAATTTAAGATAGGGCTCTGCTCTGTGCAGTTCTGCAAGGAATGTCTGGGTAGGTTTCTTGGGGATATGAAGTGTTATATTATTCCAGGCTTTTAGGGACTGTTTTAGTCTGGAGACTTGCAAGCTTTCAGTGCTCCCAAAGCAAATCCAGAGCAAAGTCTGATCACTACCCTTCTGTTCTGAGTTCTGTAAATTCCTGGCATGGATCTGAGTCTGAGCAATTTGCCCTTGTTGGAGTTCCTATAGATAGCTATTAGACCCAGCCACCAGCCCGCTAATTCAGTGAATCCACCAATAAAAATTAATAAAGCACTTATTACGTTCCAGACATTGTGCTAAGTACTGATGATACAGAAAGAGACAAAAGACCATCTCTGCTTTCAAGGAGTTCATGGGGGAGATAACAAGCAAACAAAAATGTACCAACAAGCTATACACAGGATAAATAGGATAAATAGGAAATAACTGAGGGAAGGCACTAGAATTAAGGGGAGTCGGGAAAGACTTCCTGTAGGAGATGAGAATTTAATTGGGATTTAAAGAGAGCCAGGGATGCTAATAGGCAGAGATGAGGAGGAAGAATGAACATTTTAGGCATGGAAGAGAACCAGAGAAAATACCTGGACCCAAGAGAAGGAGTGTTTTGTTCATGGAATACCCAGAAGGCCAATAGTACTAAATTGAAGAGTACCTTATGGGGAAGGAGGTATAAGAAGACTGGGGAAAAAGGAGGTGATAAAAGGCTCTGAATGTCAAGCAGAGGATTTTGTATTTGATCCTGAAGCATTAGTAACAACTACATGTTTTCCTTTAGTTTGGGATTTCTGCTCTGGTTATTTCACTATAGGCTTTAGAGTGAGTTGGAGGTAAGAACTGAAATCCTGTTTTACTACTGGCTTCGGGATCAAAACACACAATTGCTGCCTGATTGACAGGAGGCATGGTATGATGCATGTTCTACATCCGTTTGGAGGACTTAGAGGAGAGCATGGCTGTCTTCTCCTCGCTACTCTGCCAGATCGGTTCTTTCTCAAACATCACTTTTCAACTGGCGGTCTCCTCTGTCTCCACATGAAGTTCTACAAATGGCGAGTGCTCATTAGACTCAACAAGTCTTAGGAGACTCTCTGTCACATCTTGGATCTCTGGGAAGACAGTATACCTCCTTCATGTTAGCATGTCCTTTCACCGGCTCAGTACCAACGGCCTCTTTCCTTTATTTTCTTGTGTTTTACATTCTTCTACTTGCTAATAGGTAAATATTCCCTCCCGCCTCCTCAGGTACTTTCTCTTTTTTGTTTTCTCCTTGAAGTATTTCTATTATTTCAAGAAACTTGATAAGTGGAGAGTGGAAAGCTTCTCCTCCAGTCCTTTTATCTTCTCACATAACAGGGAACACAAGTCGAGTCTACCTGGATGTTATTTTGCACAGGCAGAAACAGAAACAACAAAATCTCTGCAGGTCATTGGGAGAGTCTCCTTGATGAAACCGGAGCCCTCAGTTCTGTTGCAGCTCATTGTCTAGTTGCTTTTATCACCACGTGATATTGCCAACCACTAACCAAGTGCATAGAACATGGAACTTGGAGTTCGGAAGACTCATTTTCCTGAGTTTAAATCTGACCTCAATACTTCCTAGCTGTGTGTCACTGAGCAAGTTACTTAACTCTATTTGCCTCAGTTTCCTCATCTGTAAAACGAGCTGGAGAAGGAAATGGCCAAGAACTCCAGTATCTCTTCTAAGAAAACTCCAAATGGGGTCAAAAAGAGTCAGTCCTAACTGAAACAATTGAACAACAAAAAACTCAATTCCTTTCTACAGGAAGGATCAGGCTCTGGATAGATCTTTTGCTTAGCATAATGGCTAATTCATCCATCCTGAGGAGCAGAAGTTCTGGGGAAGGGTCAGACTCCTTCAGGCGGCCACAATATCTTGTTCATCTACTGCAGTGGTCCTCAAACTTTTAAAATAGGGGCCAGGTCACTGTCCCTCAGACTATTGTAGGCCAGACTATAGTAAAAACAAAAGCTCACACTCTGTCTCTGCCCCTCAGCCCATTTGCCATAACCTGGCGAGCTGCATCTGGTCCACGGGCCGTAGTTTGAGAACCCCTGATCTAAGGAGTTATCTACTCAATCATAATTAGCTCCGAGCCCCCACTTACTGAAGACTTTGCTTTTCCTCTGAACTTCCTATTTTTCATTGGGTCACATGGCCTTCACACAATGGACTTTGCCTACTCCCCACCCCAGTAAAAGCAGATAATATGTTTATCTGTATAAAGCATTTTATTCTATGCCCCCACATAGAATCAATGACAGGAATAAAGCAATGTACAATTAAATTCCTAGTTCCTGGCTGAGTGCCTGAAACTTTTCTTAGATTCAGCCCATCTCCAGACAGTATATAAAAAGTCACTTTGGACCCAGCAGTTTTAAGAGCTCTCCTTCTCTTGAGGGGATAAACGTAGACACAGAGAGCCAAATGCAAATTAATTTTGAGAAGGGATAATGCAGTAACATCTAAAGGGCTTGGGGAAGGCTTCTGGCAAGACGCGGCACCAAAACTAATACTTGAATGAAGAGGAGGACCCTGAGAAGTTGAGGTGAGGACAGAATACATTCCAGGAATGGTTTCTGTCTCCCAACACAAGTATATTTGAGTCCAATTAGAAGGTTCCTGTCAATGCTCAAAATTATAAACCAGCAAAGCTACTGGATTGTCTCCATGGTCTCGTGTAGACATCCACATTTGAGTCCCTTAAGCTTTTTCTTTCTTTCTTCCTCTCACCACTGATGAGTTTTTGGACTTCTTCTAGAGGCCAGATTCTTTGTGTCTAACCTCTTTGTTATTTCAGGAATATTGATACTGCTCTAAACGCAATAGGAGAAATTTTTTCCAACTCTTACTATTTTAAACAATTCATATCATTATAAATGTATACATGTATATTTACATGTGTGTGTACGTACATACATATACACATATAATTGGTAGAGTGGAAAGAACAGGGAGCTTAGAGGCAGAGATTCAGATCTCAGTTCAAATCCTGACTCTTTCACTTATAAAGTGCACAATTGGGTGAGTTATTTCAAGTCACTGAGCCTCCGTTTACTCATTTGTAAATCAGGGGAAATAATGCCTATAGATCAAAGGCGGCTGCAGGAATCAAATAAGATATTTGTATAAACTGCTCTGCCATCATAAAATTCTGTATAAAAGCCAGGTTTATCATCATCCGCATCATTATCATCATTTTTCTTGTTTTAAGGTGTCACACATTGCTCATGTTTTAGGGGAGGGGGAGAGACCAGAAAACCCAATTGGAAAATTACTAGATAGATAGATAGATAGATAGATAGATATAGATATAGATATAGATATAGATAGATAGATAGATAGATAGATATGGATAAAGTTGGCAACTTGCAAGATAATATATATATATATATATACAAATATATATGTATATGTATGTGTGTGTGTGTGTGTATACACACACACACACACACACACACACACACACACATACACAAAGTTGGCAGCTTGCAGAATAAAATTCGTGGCCATTTGAGAACTACATGTTGGAAAGGCGACTTCTGTCTCGATGACACGTTTGCCTTTCCGATCCCCCAGCCATCCACCTGTATGTGTACGAAGCCGGGGATGTGTCTGGCTGCAGGCGCGTTTTGAGCCGAAGGTCCGGGGGTGAGGAGACATCTGCTAGCTGTCACTTGGGGTTGGTAATCTGACTTGTGACAGGAGCATTTCATCAGCAATGATGCCCACCGGCCTCAAGTGTTGATCCCTGCCTCTGATTGGGGCCAGTTTGCTTCTCTGGGAAATGGCACATTTTGCTGATACAATTAGCTCCTTGTGCCTCATCCCCAAATGGGTTCCTCCCGGGACTAATTGGCAATAGCTTCTGGGGAACGAGCGGCTCTTTTCATTTGAATGTGATTTAGAAAGAAACAAGCAAATAGGGAGACTTCAAAAAGACCCTGGATGGACTGATCCCTCAGCGTCATGGGTTTTTGAGGAGGAGTTGGGTCTCCATGCTGTTTCCTTGATGATCAGGCTCCCTTTGGCCCACAGGGATGCTCACTAATTCGATTGCGTACTCTTCAAAGAAAATATTTGCCTCTCATTTATTGCAGAGACGCAGGAGAAGCCCAAATGTCTGCCCGCCTTGCTCTGAGATCTCGTCCCAGCTTATTCCACTGGTCTCAAATACAAAAATGGAGGCCATGGCGTTATCATTTCTTCAGTGAGCCACGGATAGGCTAGGGCTGCATTTATTTACATGGATTAGCCAAAGGACTGGGCGATTCCATCAAGGTTGCCCCAACACAGTGTCTTTGATCGTCCTAACTGCTGGTGATAGAATGACTGAAGGTTGGGAATCTCCTCCAGTAGCCATAGGAGGGTGATACTGTGGGTATTGTTATCCCAATTTTACAGACAAGGAAACTGAGGCTCAAAAAATTGGAGGGCCTTTCCTAGTCAATGTTAGGATCCAAATTTGCATCTTTTCTCTTCAGACATTTGATTTTCCCCATTATACTATTTTTATTCCCACTTTTGAATAAAGTTTCAGTGCCGCAATGAGGGCTATCGGGCATTACAGAGCAGGAGTGAAGGCCCAAGGAGGATGGAAGATGCTGTTGTAGAGGGGGAGGGTCCCTGGGAAAGGCTGAGATTTCAGCTGGCCTGGAGGTGAGAAGTAAAAGCAGAGCCCACACCCCTTCTTTCCTTGCCTGATCCCTAGTTTTCTGCCCACTTGAAGTCCTTCTCTCCCTCTCTGGCCCAAGGACAAGGTACACGTCTGTACACTATACTGATTTTACAACTTAGAATTATGTGACGATAAAATCATGAATTGGGGCTGGAAGGGTCCTCCTCTATCCCCTTCATTTACTGATGATTTCCTCCTAAAGTTCAACGACATACTCAGGGTCACTCATACTTGAACTGGTATTGTTGTTTAGAAATGCCTTCTGCAGCTCTCAGGAAGAGCTCATTGTGCACTGGAGACATTAAAGCCCCTTCTCACCTTTCAGCAAACACACGGAGTTGGAGGCCTGCCTTTGCTTCTCAACGAGGGAAACTGCAGGAGGCTCCGGAGCCCATGGCCTCGCAGTATCGACTCATTTAATTCACGTAATTGAGTTACATGGGAAGACTGGGGAGGCTGGGATTTCGTATCCTCCTCAGGGCCAAACAATAACAAAGGATTAGGTGTACTGTTAAGTGACTCCTGGACTTTCTCTGCTCTGGGGCCTCCTCCACCCTGCACCGAGAGAAAGAACAAAGGAGAGAATCGGACTCCAGGAGAGCCCTGGCCCACCAAGGCGAGACCTGGAGGAGAGGGCCCAGGAGCTCCCACCTCCCCGATCCCAAGAGGATGCACTCCAAGCTACCCCCTCTGGTTAGCTTCTAAAGCCCTACCCAAGCTGATGACTCTTGGGACATCCTTCCTCTTCCCACACTCTGCAGTCCAGCCAGACATCCCCCTCTCTGCTCCTCACTCATGACAATGCATTTCCCACCTCCGTGCCTTTGCATTGACCATTCCCCTAGCGAGACCGAACCTCATTCCCTTAGAGGGTCCCTCCCTCCTTGGAAATTGCACTCAGACACTATTTTCTGCACAAAATCTCCCCTGATCCCACGGATGGCAATACCCTTTCTCCCTAACTTGCATTTAATTATCTTGTATGTATTTCTTTGTATTGATTTTATATTTCTGCTCTGTATATGTCTATACTTAGAGACACAGATATAAAATATGTCCTGTTGTCTCTCCCTTTAGAATTTAAGGAAGGAGGGATCATTTCTTTTTTTTTTAATTTTTTATTATATATATATTTTTATAATATTATCCCTTGTATTCATTTTTCCAAATTATCCCCCCCTCCCTCCATTCCCTCCCCCCGATGACAGGCAATCCCATACATTTTACATGTGTTACAATATAGTCTAGGTACAATACATGTGTGCGAATATCATTTTCTTGTTGCACAATAAACATTAGAATCCGAAGGTACATGTAACCTGGGCAGACAGATATTAGTGCTAACAGTTTACATTCACTTCCCAGTGTTTCTTCTCTGGGTGTAGCTACCTCTGTCCATCATTGATCAACTGGAGGTGAGTTGGTTTTTCTTTATGTTGAAGATTTCCACTTCCATCAGAATACATCCTCATACAGTATTGTTGTTGAAGTGTACAGTGATCTTCTGGTTCTGCTCATTTCACTCAGCATCAGTTGATTTAAGTCTCTCCAGGCCTCTCTGTATTCCTCCTGCTGGTCATTTCTTACCGAGCAATAATATTCCATAACCTTCATATACCACAATTTAAGGAGGGATCATTTCATTCTTTGTACATTGCGTGTATCTCCAGCCCCTAACTCGGTGCCCCCCACACAGTAGGAGCCTAATAAATATTAGTTTGATCCACTCTTTGGTTGATTGATATTAGGATCTTGAGGTTTGACAAGGAAAAAAAGAAGCAGCCATTAATGTATGGCTTTAAAAAAAATAAACATTCTAGCTGATGGTTATAGGATGTGTTCAGATTTTACAAACTTCTCTTTGGTCATCACAATAATCATTAAAATGAGTGTTAGGGTAAGGGGAGCCACTGGGTTCTAACCTGTTATCCATTATCATTCTCCTTTTGTAGATGAGGAAACTGAGGCTGTGACTGAGTCAAAGCCACAAAGGCAGAAAGTACCATGATGGGATTCAAATCCAGAGCTCCGGATTCTGAGTCCAAAGCTCTTTCCACTATCCCATGCGTCCTCTTAAAGGCACAAAGTGTTGAAGCTGTTTTGGTGAAGGAAGGTTAGGAAAGGATGCTGCGTTTAAAGCATCAGATTTGGAGACAGGATCTCCATCTCTGCCCCTTGCTAACTACCTACCCCATAATTAAGACATTTCAGTCATTGTCCAGGTCTCAGTTTCCTAATCTGTAAAATGAGCGGCTCGGACCAGATGGGCTCTCCACTTTCTTCCAGCCCTAGACAGCTCCCCCCTCTTGGCCAGAGGAACCTTTCCAGACATTCTCACACTGTCCCTATATCAAAGACACCAGAGGGGTGGTCAGCAAGGTCCCCAGACCCTTAAGCCAACCTTGCAGAGATAGGATCACAAAAGAGGGACACCATGTGTTGCCTGGATTGGACTTGAAGCCTGCTAATTTCAAGCACTAAGATGTGGCAGACTCTCCTAAATTAAATCATAATTATTCAAATGAATTTGTCAAAAAAACCCAACTGGATGAAGCTTATCCATTGCCTAAATTACCATTTGCAGTTTGAGAAACAACCTACAGAAGTGCTACAGCTCTGGATTCGAGTCAAGAAGAGTGGGGTTCAAACGCCAACTCAAATACTCCCTGGCGGTGTGTTCCTGGGCAAGTCACTTAACTCCAAAGAGCCTGAGTTTCCTTATTTGCAAAATGGGTCCTCATTTGTTAGATTCTTGAATGAATATGGAAAATGTATCAGGGGTTGGGTCCAGAGCTAAAAAGGGGGTGGTGTTCATCAGGCTAGCTTGTCTTCAGGAAATGACAAGGTTCTTTTAATGGTACCGAGATTCTGGGTCAGTCAATGAGCAGTTCTGGAGATTTGAAGTTGAAGGTCATACAAAGGGCAATAGAGGGGCAGCTAAGTGGTGCAGTGGTTAGAGCACCAGCCCTGAAGTCAGGAAGACCTGAGTTCAAATCCTAGCTGTGTGGCCCTGGGCAAGTCACTTAACCCCAATTGCCTCAGCAAAAAAGGGGGGGCAATGAAAAGGTGCAGGGCAGTTGTGAGCAAGCTGAGGCACCTTTAAAATGATTACACTAGAGATGATGGTCACTCCAGAGCCACAGCAGATGGATGCCCAAAGATAGGAACAGATAATGCGTAAAAGAAGAAATTCAAATTATTCATCATCATCCAAAATGGGAAACCGTAATCACAATCAAGTAAATGCAAATTAAAATAAGTTTGAGGTGACACTGTAT